>NC_091754.1:43299404-43599404 GCF_043380555.1 Nothobranchius furzeri
GTACCATAACCACGCTACCATATGTCACTTTCTTCTGGAACCGGCTGTCAGATGGTATTATGTGGAACGAAGTTTGGAAACTCCCTCATCAGTTTTTAATTACCAACAAAATTAAAGATATTTCTTATAAATTAATACACAGAATTTATCTTTCTAAAGATTATCTTCAAAGCAAATTCAAATTAGACATTGACACAAGCTGTAGCTTTTGTAAAACTTCCAAGGAATCTATTCAATCAATTTTTTGGTTTTGTAACCTTGTTAAAGATTTTTGGCAGAGTTTGTGTGTTTTTATTTCAGAAAATATATTTAAAGGATTTGTACTGTTTTGGAATTATGCTTTGTTCGGTCTGCACAAAAACCAAACACAATTTAACTCTGATAACAGATATATGATTAACCTGTTGATTTTAATGGCTAAATTTCATATTCACAAGTCCAAATGTTTAGGAAGACATCCCTCTTTTTATGTATTCTCCTTTGAACTTGTACAGTATCTTAACTCAATTAAGAACTCCACTAACCCCAAAGCTATAAAAACTATTGGTGTTTGTGAAAAAAATCAAGATCTTTCAATCACTTTATTCTTTGGCTTGATCAGTTACTTTCCCCCCAGCATATTTCTATTTCTGTTGTTTCTGAAAATTATTTGTTTATCTATGCATACAATTTCTTTGTAAGTACAACAGCATTTTTGTGGTACTGTTTAATTCCATTTTGTATTGTACTGATGTTTAAATAAAGGTTTATTTTTTAAAAAATGGTTGTTTCATGTTGGTTTAAAGTTTTTTTCGTTGGCCAGCGAAAAGTTATCAGGAAACATGGCGGTGTCGGTACAAGATCTGCTCGGGTGCAAGATCGGCTCGGGGTCCGTCGACTGCTGGTGATGTCAAAGTAGTTGACTGGCTGAACATGAACCTTATGGAATTACGTAATCACGTTATGTTGTTATCATGTTACGTTGGTCCAGGCAAATTTTTCTGTTTGAAAGATGGACAACTTTTACAAAGAAATCCATCATTACCTCTTTGAAAATACACTTTTAGCATAGAGCTGCATGTATATTAGGGCTGAACGATTAACTGCATGTGCAATTAAATTGCGATGTGACAAAAGGAGATTTTCTAATCGCAAAGGCTGCAATTTGGCAGCGAGTGGTTAGCGCAATGCTAATATACGTAGAAAACCCCATAGGAATGCTAATGCTAATATCACCGATTACATTCTTACAAATTATGAATTAGAAACGTGCCAAATGATTACATTTGGAGTCTAATAGAAAGTAAAACCACCATCAATCAAATTAGTACAGACAGGTATTTTAGTAAAGCCAGAAAACTTTTAACTCCAGAGTTTTGGCTAGCAGTTATGAGCGTAACTGAACTACGCATGGACAAGACGTCAAAAACTGAACACAAAATACTTCAATAAACGGGACACACTTTTTTCCTGCAAATGCAATTTCACAGGTGTTGCTAATACCTATGATCCTTCAAGGGATGTGCTCAAAGAGTAGTTAAACATTATGAATACAATATAGTGTTTTATTTTACAAATACATTATAAACACAAACCTACGTTGTAAGACACATTATTTTAATAACGACACTGCTAAATTCTTTCCAACAGTATAGATGCGTAGTGTGTTTTGTCCGAGTGGGTTTGCCGTACTTTGACGTCATCGGCAGTCGAAGGACCCCGAGCCGATCTTGCACCCGAGCAGGTCCTGTTACTCGGTCCTGTACCGACACCGGCAGCGTTATATTTAAGCAGCGACAGCATCATCACGGAATGCTCTGGTATTTATGCGTTTACTTTATATACAGCTACCAAAACGCACATTTTGCGGAGTTTTAACACGCACGTCTGTAGGATAGGACAGCACTTTCACGAGACGTTTGAGTCCGACTTGCTAACTAGCTCGTCGGGCTATCAGGCGCCGGTGTAGCTCAACGCTAGCTGATCTAAAGCTGCCTGGCTTCTCTTCATCCAAGGCAGCAGTTTATATTTCTAGTTAGACTGCACAAATAGACAGTTGTGTGTTTAATTTTAGCCTGCTTTACTGTTCTTATCGCTGTGTTGATTGATCGCGGTTATCTAATGGTGGCCTTTCATCACAGTGGTGCGTGTGTAACAGATTAAAGTTGCTTATACTTGTAGAAATGAATGAGAGGAGAGCGAGATTGTTCTTCTTGCTCCGCAGTTCTAATCGTATTTCCCAAAGTTTGGTCGTTTAATGTAAAATAACCTTACAAAACAAATGTTATTATATGTACATGTACACACAGTAGTCCTAGAACCTTATAATTAACAATACATGTTTGTTTCCACCAGGATATCATGTTTGCAGCGATTTACCTGACTTCCCCTTCACATGATTTGAGTGTATTTGACTGATTTTACTTGGATCACCATCTCTGCTATTGGTGTTAATTTGAAGAATTTATATTTTTATAGGAAGAGATTAACTTCAAAATGTTGAGGAAACGGTTTGTTTTTAGAAAAGCTGGAGGTAGCGAACCCACTGAGCTCCAGAACCAGACAGTTTTGGTTCTGGTTTTACTGGGTAAAGTTAAAGTCCCATTAATTCATCACACACTGCTGAAATTCATCTCCACATGTGACCCATCCCTGTGGGGAGTGGGGAGCTGCAGCACTGGCTGTGCTCAGGAACTATTTGGTGGTTTAACCCCCAACCACTTAAAGCTGAGTGTCAAGCCGGGAGCCGTTGGGTCCCATTGTTAAAGTCTTTGGTATGACCCAACTGGGATTTGAACCCCGGTCTCCCAGTACCAGGGCGTACACTCTACCACCTTTTGGTACTTCTTTTAATCCTTCACAATAAGAGTCTTAGATATATTCACATACCTCAAACAGGGTTCCCACGCGTCCTGGAAAACCTGGAAAATGATAGTCCAATTTTCCAGTCAGGGAAAACACATGGAAAATGGGGGGAATTGCAAAATGTCCTGGAAATTTTTGAGTTGTCCTGGAAAATAATTTTCCATCCTTGTGGATAAACAAATGGATTAAACATTTTGGGCAATATTGGGCTGTAGCGCTTCTCCTTTAATTTCTCCATCTAGCTGGCACAGCGCCCCACATGACGCTTCCAACCAATCAGATTGCATAATCCCCTTCAGTTCCAGTTCCACTTCTGTTTTTCCAACTGTCTTTTTGGCTAGATTTACAGATTTTTCACCCCTAGATTTATTTCTCTAAAGAAGGGCCAAAAGTAGCGACTCGGTTCGCGAGTATTGCGTTATCGCAGTTTATAGAGCGAGAGGTTTTTCTCCTTCTCTCTGTTGAGTGACAAAGGAGCAGCGGAGAGCTTTTGTTTTTTTCACTCATGCGATGAGACGAGTGAACTTGAGGAGAGCTTCGGGATAGCAACGGAAAGCAGGTAGTCTACCGGACCCGCGCTTCACTCAGTAATTCATACTTGTTCTATCGTCCAACAGCAGAAACAAAAATAGGTGAATGATAAAAATGTCATGAATTTGATTCTATCAAAATACTAAGTATGTGCTCAGAGGACAGAGCCTCAGCTGTTCATACTGTTTTTAGCTAGCTACACAGACCGCAGCCAGGTGGCAGTGAGAACTGGACTGGCATGGTCATTGAACAAAGTTGTTAACGTAATTAAATTGAATTCAACACGGCTAAATTAATAACTAGAATGATTTTAAGTGGTAACTATATATTTATCATAGTAATGTTACGTACAGTCCAGACTAAAATGGTAGCGAACAACTACAAGTACTTATCTCTGAGGTAGAAAAAAATATTTTTCAGGTCCAATATGTCTGTGGTGTTAGCGGGAGATATTAGCCTAGTCATCTATCCTGAATCTTGTTTCTGGATGACTGGACTAACCTAAAATGACCAATACTGGAACAACAAAATGCAGTTTAACATCCAACTATGTGGAATAAGCAGTAAAGTGTAATGTGGTGTGTACAGTAAGTATAATACATAGAATATGAAAGATATGAAAGAGCTAAGGTTTGAAAAGTAGGCCTAATTTATTGTATAAACAGTAACAATCTTTCAAAATATGTCTTTGTGTCCTTTATAGGCAGGAGTGAGTGATGTCAGGAAGACGGTGCCAATTCAAAACTTTTCAAAACTGGCTTTTTGCTAGCCCCAAGACTCTCTGCCTGTGTGTTGGGGTTTACCCCAGTGGACGAGAGGGTAGCTTCCCTGTGCCTTCGGGTCGGGGAACGGGTCCTGACTGTAGTTTGCGCTTATGGGCTAAATACCAGTTCAGAGTACCCACCCTTTTTGGAATCCCTGGGACGAGTGCTAGATAGTGCTCCATCAGGGGACTCCATTGTCCTGCTGGGGGACTTCAATGCTCACCTGGGCAATGACAGCATGACCTGGAGGGGTGTGATTGGGAGGGACGGCCCGCCTGATCTGAACTCAAGTGGTGTTTCATTATTGGACTTCTGTGCAAGCCGCAGTTTGGCCATAACGAACACCATGTTCGAACATAAGGATGCCCATCGGTACACTTGGTACCAGGGCAGCCTAGGTCGCAAGTCGATGATAGACTTTGTAGTCTTATCATCTGACCTACGGCCGTATGTTTTGGATACCCGAGTGAAGAGAGGAGCGGAGCTGTCAACTGATCACCACCTGGTGGTGAGTTGGATCAGATGGCAGGGGAAGATGCTGCGTAGTCCTGGCAGACCCAAACGCATAGTGAGGGTCTGCTGGGAACGCCTGGCAGAAGACCCTGTCAAGACGGTCTTCAACTCCCACCTCCGGCAGAGCTTTGACCGTGTCCCGAGAGCAGTGGGGGACATTGACTCCGAGCGGGCCTTCTTCCACTCTGCGATTGTTGAGGCGGCTGTTGCTAGCTGTGGTCGCAAGGTGGCCGGTGCCAGTTGCGGTGGTAACCCCCGTACCCGCTGGTGGACACCAGAGGTTCGGGGAGCCGTCAGGCTGAAGAAGGAGGCCTACAAGGCGTGGCTGGTCTGTGGGTCTCCGGAGGCAGCAGATAGGTACCGGATATCCAAGCGGGGTGCAGCAGTGGCAGTTGCCAAGGCAAAATCTCGGGCGTGGGAGGAGTTTGGTGAGGCCATGGAGAAAGACTATCGATCGGCTCCAAAGAGGTTCTGGCAAACTGTCCGACGCCTCAGGAGAGGAAGACAGCAACTCGCTCACACTGTTTACAGTGGGAATGGGGAGCTGCTGACATCAACTGGGGCTATGGTCGGACGGTGGAAGGAATACTTTGAGGAGCTCCTCAATCCCACCTACGCGCATTCCGAGGAGGAACCAGAGCCAGGAGACATGGGGATGGACTGTCCAATCTTGGGGGCAGAAGTTGTTGAGGTAGTCAAACAACTACACAGCGGCAGAGCCCCAGGGGTGGATGAGATTCATCCTGGGTATCTCAAGGCAATGGATGTTGTAGGACTGTCATGGTTGACATGTCTCTGCAACATTGCGTGGTCATCGGGGGCAGTTCCTGTGGAGTGGCAGACTGGGGTGGTGGCCCCCATCTTTTAGAAGGGTGACCAGAGGGTGTGTTCCAACTATAGGGGGATCACACTCCTCAGCCTCCCTGGAAAAGTACTGGAGAGGAGGGTCCGATCGATAGTCGAATCTCAGATTGAGGAGGAGCAATGTGGTTTTCGTCCTGGCCGTGGAACTGTGGACCAGCTCTATACCCTTGCAAGGGTGATGGAGGGGCATGGGAGTTTGCCCAACCAATCCACATGTGTTTTGTGGATTTGGAGAAGGTTTATGACTGTGTCCCCAGGGGCACTCTGTGGGGGACGCTCCAGGAGTATGAGGTGGGTGGCTTTCTGTTAAGGACCATTCAGTCCCTTTACCAGAGGAGCGTGAGTTTGGTCCGCATAGCTGGTAGTAAGTTGGACCTGTTCCCGATGAGGGTTGGACTCCGCCAGGGCTGCCCTTTGTCACCGGTTCTGTTCATTACCTTTATGGACAGAATTTCTAGGCGCAGCCGTGGTGTGGAGTGTGTCGAGTTTGATGGCAGGAGAATCTTGTCTTTGCTTTTTGTGGATGATGTGGTCCTCCTAGCTTCATCCAGCTCTGACCTTCAGCTCTTGCTGGGTAGGTTCGCGGCCGAGTGTGAAACGGCTGGGATGAGGATCAGCACCTCCAAATCTGAGACCATGGTTCTCGACCGGCAAAGGGTGGCTTGCCAACTCCGGGTCGGGAGAGAGGTCCTACCTCAAGTGGAGGAGTTTAAGTATTTCAGGGTTTTGTTCACGAGTGAGGGTAGGAGGGATCGGGAGATCGACAGGCGGGTTGGTTCGGCGTCTGCAGTGCTGCGGACGTTGAGCCGATCTGTCGTGGTGAAGAGGGAGCTGAGCCAGAAAGCCAGGCTCTCGATTTACTGGTCAATCTACGTCCCAATCCTCACTTATGGTCATGAGCTTTGGGTAATGACCGAAAGAACGAGATTGCGGATACAAGCGGCCGAAATGAGTTTCCTCCATAGGGTGGCCGGGCTCAGCCTTAGAGATAGGGTGAGGAGCTCGGACATTCGGGAGGGACTCGGAGTAGAACCGCTGCTCCTCCAGATCGAAAGGAGTCAGTTGAGGTGGTTTGGGCATCTGGTCAGGATGCCCCCTGGACGCCTCCCTGGGGAGGTGTTTCGGGCATGTCCTGCCGGCAGGAGGCCCCCGGGTCGACCCAGGACACGTTGGAGAGGTTACATCTCCAATCTGGTCCGGGAACGCCTTGGGGTCCTGGTGGAGGTGGCTGGGGAGAGGGCGGTCTGGAGCTCCCTAGTTGGGATGCTGCCCCCGCGACCCAGACCCGGATAAGCGGAGGAAGACGACGACGATTTCATTCAGCACAGTGGATTAACCTGGTTCAGTTGCTGAGCAGAACAAAAACAGGACATGGAGATGACTTGATGATGCCACAATGTCACACCTCTGGTATGAACTAAAGTAGAGAATAACTTCTGTTTTAGTTGTGTTGCATTATAAGTAGAGGAAAGCAGGTGGGCTTGTGAAAGACAAAAATCTTTCCACAACTATATTGTCAAAATAACGGTGTGGGTAGGTACAATATCATAACTGTTTCTAAATATATCGGGATATCGGCAAACCGCAGTTATGATAACTTGACTTGTACACTGAAAAAGTCTTGAAAATGTCCTGGAAAAGTCCTGGAAAATTCTTTCAAGAAAAGAGTGGGAACCCTGCTCAAAATATCTAAAGTGGTCAATAGTTTATTACTGTACTTTTTTTTATTGGACAATTTAGAGCACACTAAGAACTCTTGATCAAAGTAATAATAACAACACTTGTAATACTAATACTACTAATACCCAAACAGAGGCACAGGGGGATTTGCTTGCTTCAGCTATTCTTGAATTATCCCCATTTTCTTTTTCTTGTGAAAAGCATTTAGACTTCACCCAACATCTCCAGCTAAAACTGGACATGCACTCCTGAACTAGACGTTAACATTTAGTGATTTGTTCCACCAATGGGTCCTGTGGCACAAATGGAGCTGCAACAGCTATTCCAAGCTCATATGTTGTAATCTCCTCAAAGTTCTCAACTTATTTAGCAGTAAAGGTAGTTTTAGGTGTTGTCTGTGATATGAGCTGATGTCAGATTGCCTGCTGTATCTGTAGAGTGGCCATGGATGACCTGACCAAGGCCCTCTCGGCCAGCTTTGCTGTGTCCAAGGAGCCCAACAGCACGGCCGCCCCCCACCCTCGGCTGGCTCAGTACAAGAGCAAGTACAGCGTGCTGGAGCAGAATGAGCGCAGGCGCCGCTTTCTCGACCTGCAGAAAAGGTAAAAACACAGTATTTCTATCAAATATTCTGCAGTAAGTGTCACAATCTGCCCCTGCCTCCCTGTATCTCTCCCCTGCCCTTGACTAGTCTTTATTGTTCTCACCTGCCCCGTGTTAATCCGCCCATGTGTTCCTGATTTTCCCCTGTGTATTTATTAGGGCTGCAGCTATCGAATATTTTTGTAATCGAGTACTCTATCGAATATTCTATCGATTGTTCGAGTACTCTAATAAATTACCCTTTTGCATTTGTAAACCATTATATCAAACAGCATGTTATAAAATATGAAAGACTTCTTAAAATGAGCAAGCAATTGCCAGTTATTCTTCAAGTTTTATTCAAAATTAGTTTTCAAAACTTCAGCACTTCGACTTTACTTCACAGTAAACAAATGCGAGCGGCTGCGGCCCAAACAGCACCAGAACCGCTCACGCCGCATGCGCAAACATGGCTCGCCAGCATTTCCCTATTAACACACGTCCATTTTAATTTCTACACTTTTTTTTCCTCACACTAACAAGGATTGTCTAGAAAGCATGTTTGCCTTGGTTATGTCAAATTATACTGATCACACAACATTTATTTACTTTATTTCGTTTTCCTCTCATAAATACCCGTGTCCTCCTGCAGCGATCCCGAGGGACAACGGACATCAACAAACAACTCAGTAAAAAGTCCGGCGTGTTGTAAAAACTGCTATTTTTAGCACATTTTAATACCGACGTGTTGCTACCAGACGTACGGTGTGAGATGAAACTAAGTGCTACAAACGAAAAAGTCGCACAGTGTCCGCAGAATGTACAGAAATACAGGCTAAAATGCATTATCTTGTAGAGGCTCAGAGTCCGCTTGCAGAAGAGACATTTACATGTGGATGTTTCCTGGTCAGGTTGCAGCATCGAGGAATATGGTTTGGTAGGCTAAATCCATTTAACAGTATTTACACTGGACTACGTTTTCCGCCTTACGACGTGAAAAATGGTCCCACACCTTTGACATTTTCTGTCTTTTTCGCTCTCCACCGGGGTCGACATTGTCCGCCATGGCTTAAGAGAAAGTTAAGTTACATTCGCCACTTGCGTGTGCATTCAGTGCTGTATGTATGTGCGTCACTTATTTCGGTCCGGGTGAAACATGACCCCGGGTGATTGCAAAACCATGAATTAATTAAACATGAATTAAATGAAGCCTCGAGGCAGAGAATTTCACTCGAGGATTTTTTGTACTCGAATTATTCGAGGTACTCGAGGAATCGTTTCAGCCCTAGTATTTATACCTCCCGCCTTGTATCAGTCTTTGTCGGATCATTGTTTGTTGTCAGCGTTGTTTTTGTTCTGTCGTTCCCGCTCTGCCATTAAAACTACTTTGATTTCATCCGTGCCTGCATTCCTGCCTCCTGATCTGCTCCACCACACATGGTCCACCGTCATCCACATCCGCAACGTGACAGTAAGCTTTTAGTTCTGAATGTCTTAACAGTAAACAATCTAAAATGTTTGTATGGCTCTGTTTTACTCTGCATATCACAGCAAAAGATTGAATTATGTCAATCATGCACGGCACTTGGCTGATGGGAACTGGACAGGGGCAGACAGTGATGAGGGAGAAGACCTGGACAAACAGGAGGATAGCCAACAAGGACAAGATAACGAAACAGAACTGGAGGGGATGGAGTTGGAGAGGAGGAAGCTGCCCAAACATTATGCAAACCAGGTCAGATGTGATTGCATACAGGACGTTATGTCTTACAGTTGTTGTCCTGACAAGCAGGGAGTGCCTGTGCCTCACAGTTCAGCTCATCAAGCTGCTCTTGTCCCACAGCTCATGCTGTCAGAGTGGTTGGTGGATGTTCCTGCAGAGCTCCACACTGACTGGCTAATGGTGGTCTGTCCTGTTGGGAAAAGATCCCTCATTGTTGCCTCTAAGGTAGGAACCTACCGAATGTGCAGTCTTATGTTGTTCTAATCATACCTTACATCACGTTTATAAGCAGCTTTCATTGGACCCCTGCAGCATTCTCATCTTCGTTGCTCTTGTCCCTTTCTTTGTTTCATCTCCTCTGCCTGATTTATTTCCTCACACAAAAGTTTAAAAAAAGATATATAAACTTTCCAGGAACTACTTGTTAGGATTAACAATAGGCCTTAACATTGTTGTATTCTTACCTCAGATTGATGCATTTATTAACTTTTTTTTAATCTTCCTTAGTGGTCCTCCTAGCTGCATCTGTGGCCATCTTTTCTTTTGTCTCAATGTTGTCTTTTACGTGGCCTCTAACACTGCATCTTTCTCCATTGTAATAACTTTGAAGTATAAAAATCAAATAAAAATGCTCCTTTTTGCTGCACTGGTATTAGAAATTATCTGAACAATTTTCATTGCTGAAGTTTGTTGTCCAACTCTCTGGGCTGCATCTTTGCTCTTGTTTGTGCTTCTTAATCTGTTGTCTCCATCTTCGCTTCTTACTCTGATTTCTGTCTCTGAATTATTCTATCTCAAACTGATGAATTTTCATTAACCCAACGTTTAACACAAACAGTTTCGTTGATGTGGCATCAAACACGATTGCAACTATGTAGATTATTGTATCTGTTTTGGAGCGGGGTTCTCCCACGCTCCGCTTGGTCCTCTGTCCTCTCTGTCTTCTGTCTCCTCTGCTTCATTTCTTTCCATTTGATTAAAGCTCGGTTGAAATGAAACTTCTCTTGCGGAGGGTCGTTTTACAAATGGTGCAGTTCATT
Organism: Nothobranchius furzeri; assembly: GCF_043380555.1. NCBI lineage: Eukaryota > Metazoa > Chordata > Actinopteri > Cyprinodontiformes > Nothobranchiidae > Nothobranchius > Nothobranchius furzeri. The sequence goes on from NC_091754.1 coordinate 43,309,946, forward strand.
TCACCATTATTAATTTCAAGCCAGGGATACAGTCTGAGCCAGTTAGCCTGAAACTTATCTTTAGGCTGCTCGCTAACGTTACTTTCAGTGATGCTACCTTTTTGAAAGTCCGGAGGATCTGTCTCATTCACAGCATCGCTGGAATCAGTGCCTCCTCCCTCGCTGCCTTCTGCGCTCGGGGTCTCTTGTAAAGTTTTTTTGGGAGCAGGCTCCCCATCGTTGTCAGATTTCCGTTTTAACCAGCGGTCCATGTCTGCTTGCAGGCGTTAAATCCGACAACCGAAGCACTGCTTTGCTGCTAGCAAGGGACTGAGCTCGTATTTTGATAAGTGGAGAAAAAAAATAATCCAGCGCGCCGCCACTCACCAAGATGAAGAACGGGTTCGATGGTGTGGGATTTTAATGGCTCCGATACAAACGTCCACATTCGCTGCAGGCTGTGCGGGACTTTCCCGCATTATAAAACTAGATTTACGTCTCGGCCCGGCCGCTCCGGTCATCACAGGATTGTCGGCTAGCAGTGCCTACACCACGCTCAGGACAATCCAGACTTTTCTCATGCATCGTTCCACAAATGTGGAATGACCTTCCTAACACTACCAGAACTGCGGCTTCCTTTTCTATTTTCAAGGAACTCCTGAAGACCCTGCTCTTCAGAGAGCATCTTCTTAACTAGCACCTTGTCTGCACCCGTCCCCCCTCTCTACTGTCCACTCCTTGTTCCCTCCTCTCCATGACTGATGTCAATGTTGTTGTTGTTACTATTGTTGTTAGCCTCAAGGGCAAAATGCCGATTATCACTTGTAAGTCGCTTTGGACAAAAGCGTCTGCTAAATACATAAACAAACATAGATTTGCGAGAAGCGACTATATAACGTGCAATACCCGCAATCCCGCAGTGAATTTCAGGCCCTGCGGTGGAAATCTCAATTTCTTGGCTTCAAAGTTGGCAAATTGCTGATTAAACTCTGCTTTAGAGGAGTATTTTCAGTTTGTTTGAGACTGAGGAGGAGGGTATCTCTGCAGACGCTGATTCTAGTAGCATGGATGCTAATGATTGTAAATATAAAGGAGGGGGCGCTTTGACTGACATGGTAACGCCGCAAAGTACTTTGGGATTATGTAGTCTTGGCGGAAAAAAGTTTTAATGTATTTTTGATCATGCGGGCCAAATAAAAATAGACCGCAGGCCAAATTTGGCCCGAAGGCCTGAGTTTGACACCTGTGAGTTAGGCAAATAAAATTAAAGATGTGGTTCACTGAAAAACCATTTTTATAATCTGATTTCTAGTAATCAATCACTCTGAGTTTTTCATGCAGGCTGAGCATGAAGATAGTCTCCTACACCCACCTCCTGCATTAGCTTCTGATAGAAAACAGGCGTGAAACTCTAGGATTAGCAAAGCCTGACAGATCTACGTCACACTGTTAGCATTCATGGACTCATCCATCTGGACTCACGACGGGGAAGTCTGTTGTTGGTTTAGTCATCACACAGCAAAACTCCTCCAGCCTTGTGGTATCTGTGGAGATTAAACATCAAAGCTGTAAGCCAGTGGTAGAATCGTGTTGCTTTTATTAATCCAAGGAGAGATGTCCAGATATCAGGAAGTAAGACTCTCAAACCTTCTCATCTGAAGCTCAGCTACAATATGAACAACATTTAGGTCCTTAACATGGCGCACTGGTGCATTTTCCCCAGAGGAAATACAAGGTGCTCATTCCTACTAGAGACTACTCGAGTGTTCCACACCTTTAAAGGTATTTTAAGAGTTTTAAACTATAACTTAAAACTTACAGAGATTACTTTGATTTTACAAATGAGTTTTTCTAAGCAGAATCTCTGAAAAGGGTCAATAGATATCTTCAGGGGTTCAAAACCTTTATAGAATGTAAAAATTTACTTTATCAATACTTTACATGTAACCTATGTTAATACAGATGTGAAAACAGTTCATGTAAAATAATGGTGAAACTGTGATTATTCTTCAGAATATAATTGTGATCGTTGAACCATACTCTCAAGTACCTACTGAAGAATGAATCATTACTTACTCAGTACTTGAACATTACCTACTACTTTTGTGTGGTAGGTAATCCGAATATGGTACATTATTGTAAAGTGTTAGTACTTTATCTGCCAGGGGCACCCTGGAGGCAGACACACCGCGGTTTTGAGAAGTCAAGTGGTCACACAGGACGCGCCGCGCCGTTGAGCGCATCTTGGAAAGTTGTGCGATCGTCACAACATCATGCGGGACTTGAGAACAGGAAACAGAAATTGACTCTCTTGATTTTACGCGATCAGACTTGGCGTCATGTGTTGAGAGACTAATTCATTAAAAATAGGTGAGTACTAGGGCTGGGCGATATGGCCTAAAATCAATATCACAACATATTGAGGGTTTCACCTCGATAACAATAATGGACGATAACTACACGTATGCGCAAAGACAAAAGTTGTCCACTAGATGGGGCTGTCACATGTATTAGTTGAGTCACATTTTTACGTGACTCAAGGTGGTGCTGCTTCTGAAAGGAACATGTACCTTGCCAACCCACACACATCTTTTCATTTTATTATCAGATTTATTGACATGGGAAAAATTACCTCAATAAGAGTCACAAATTTCAGTAATGATAAATTTTCGATTTATTGCCCAGCCCTAGCAAGCCATTCCGTTTGTAATGTCTGTGGTAAAGTACTCCACAATGCTGTAAACAGCCATGGTGCTTGAGACAGAAACAGCGCCTATCTTCAGCGCCTCGGCGCAGCGCTTCTGGGATGCAGCGCTCCCCGTGTAGCCACTCTCATTAACCATAATGGCTTCTATTTAAAATGTCGGTGTGATGCGGCGCACCTGGCTCCGGTGTACCCTAGTCTTGGAGAAGAGCTGCTGCACGTTAATTAAGAGCTCTGAAAGTTGTTTGTAAGGCTGCTAAAGATGTCTCCTCTTCTCCTTTGTTCCTCCCTGTGACGGCTTTCCTTTTTAAGGGCTCCACTGCAGCGTATACTAAGAGTGGCTATTGTGTGAACCGCTTCCCATCCCTGCTGCCTGGTGGGAACAGACACAACTCTGCCATGGGAAAAGGTGAGTGGGCCAGGCTTCTCTAGAGCAGAGAGCTGGACTTCGTAGGTAAATACAAGTAAGACTTACGCGCTTCGCCCCGCAGTGCTCCTCCGTGGGAGTGGGGGGGGGGGCATGTTTCGCTGCTGTTTCCCACCTGTATCAGCTGAGGGATCTCGTTTCGTCGTTCGTGTCAGCGAGCATGGTAGGGTTTGGGGGGGGGGGGCACGAAGCTTAGCCTGGCGGGTCGCCAGGCTGATAAAACGCTAGGGGAAACCCTGGGTTGGGTCTGTGTCCCTCACAGCATGCTGTGCAGTTCTAGAACCCAAGTTCTTTATTTTTGAGTAAACTTATCTGTTTGTAGCACGGCACTGCCGATCAGTGGGAGAACAAGAAGAGAGTGAGGTGTGTGTGTGTCCTCTGTAGGGCTGCAACAACGAATCGATAAATTCGATGAAAATCGATTACTAAAAGCGTTGGCAACGAATTGCGTCATCGATTCGTTGTGTCGCACAACTCTTCCAAAAGCCCCCCCCCCCCCCCCCCCCGCCTGCCGTTGCGCGCAGACCAGAGCAAGTCAGATCAGCGCGAGGGAGAGCCGCAGATCAGCGCGAGGGAGAGCCGCAGATCAGCGCGAGGGAGAGCCGGTAGCGGCAGATCAGCGCGAGGGAGAGCCGGCAGACTTGCGCTGCTGCGAACCGGTTCCGCATTGTTGCACAGCGATCCAGGCAGCTGCTTCCAGCGCACGGTCCATTCTCAAAGTGGCGCAACCAAAAAACTATAATTAGCACACGATCGTTCATGTCCGCACATGTTCTCTATTTTCTGTCTTATTTGTGCCTGAAGCTCGTTACTGCGGAGCTCATCACCTGTGCTGTGGTGATGTCACCTCACGCAGCATCGAAAACGCGCTCTGCGCTTTTCGGTCAGGAGATCCCTTTGATCTGCTCAAAAGTAACTGATGAGGTGAAAAGGTAAGAATCCAGGCAACAGATTTTCTGGAGAATTAAGAGGAGATGCAGGAAGATGAGAGACAGACAGGACAGGAAAATAGTTCAATAAAAACAAGAAAACAAAACAAAGTGTTGAAAAGTAAAATGTAGGTAGATTTATCACCACTACACGTTTTTACCTATAAAAAACAATAAGTTATACACATGTCATATTTACACATCTGATACAATTCAGATCACCTTAAAAACTCAGTCACACACCCAGGGCCGTTTCAAGACATTTTGGGGGCCAAGGCAAAATGCCCCCCCCCCCCCCCCCAATAACTGGGCTCCCCAGAAGCCTCTGTGTAATTCATGCCCTCTCCAGTAGTGTTAGTTATATGGTGTTTATAAAAGCCCCTCAGACATTACTGACATGTTCTAATATTATCAGATGAAAAACTAAATTATCAGACATGCTGTCTCATCTGCTTCTTTTATAAACTTGCAAAAAGTAACAAAACCATTTGAAAGCCACTATTTGTGGATTCTCTGAAAGTTTCCATGGAGTGTGTGACAACTTATTTTTTCATTGATCCTATCGTCTAATCTCACAGCTGAAACAAGCATCCTTAATAATCTGTGCACAGGAAGCTTACCGATGCTGTAGTAAAACAAAAGGTATAATAATTTATTATTAATAAAACCTTGTTGCAGCACTAAAGCAGAAAAATTAGATTTTGCATTAAATATGCAAAATATTTACATATGAATTGTTTTAGAGCCCTTTAATTGGCAGAATCTGATATTAATTTAGTTCTTACAAAAAATGGGTCCCAACATGGTTTGTGTGGCGTTGCCATAGTGTGACGTCATAGGCACAGATCCCCTGTCCTCTTGTTTGGAAATGGAAATATGGTCACCCTACATTAAACAAACTGTCCACCCGGGCTTTTGCACTGCACAGAGACGCTTCGCTGCCTATGACTGAACGTCAGTTGAGAGTCAGTCTCATGCAGACTAACCAATGAAGAGAGGGCCTCAAGTTAAGACCCTCTCCTCATTGGTCAGTCCACACGAGGTGGGTCAAAGGTTACTCTGGGCGGGTTACGTGTTGTCAGGCATTCAAGTATTGAGTATATTTACTGCATATTACAGTAAAATATTCTGTATGTGACCATATTATGGTGATCCTTGGGTCGTGATGATGGAGCCCTTGAATATTGTTGCCCAGGGTACAACAAAGTGTTAATCTGGCCCTGGTTCCGCCGTCACATTCCCGCAGAAACTGGTTGATCACACCGGGGCCAGACTACTAGCGTGTGGTTTTACAACCACAATGTCCTCAGAAGCAAAAACGCTTTTAAAAGGTAGGGAGGAGTCCTAACTGATGCTGCAGGCGTATTGTGTGAGAGTGCAGTTATATACTGGTTAATATATTTTTGGGTTCAGTTGCTTTCATGTGGCCTAATGTGAGTCTATTTGGGATCATTGGAATGATCAGCAGCATTTCTTGATGTGACTTTATGGCAGTTGCCCAGGGCATCATCGCAAGGAGGATGGCATTCATTTACTTTTGTTTTATTTGGTATTTTTTCAGTCATTTTTGGAAATAGTGATCAATTTTGATTAATTCACAGCCTATGTTTAATTACATTTAAAATAAATGTCAACAGATGAGATCAAACAAAACAGATGAGAATTGCCCTTAAGCTGTTTAACTTGGACCAAGCATTTTAGGTCACAGATAGATGTAGCTTAGGGTCTCTGTCTATACACCTTATAAGACAATTTAGGTGATGGCATGTTGTTTTTCTGCTATTGAACTGTTTTCTAATAATGTTGTGTTAAATAAAGTGAAGGAAGGAGAGAAATAACGTTTCCCTAGCAGTTTTTAAAAATTTCCCCATGTAATCCGATTAATCGATTAATCGTGTCGAGACCCCATCCGATTAATCGATTATCCAAATAATCGTTTGTTGCAGCCCTAGTCCTCTGCATCACAGCTCTCACCTCGGCGAACAGACAGCTGCACAGGGAAGAAAGCAGTGTGTGTGTGTGTGGCACAAGATTATGAGGACACACACAGCAAATTAATAAAATAATGTGGTTGAGGGTCTCCAAAAGCAACACAGCTCATGCCCACCTTTGTTTACTTAATTAAACCCGTTGAAGACCGAACTCGCGCCATCCAGCCCCACCAAACCCGACCGTGCCGACGCGACTAGACTCGTCAAACCTGGACCAGAACCTTCTACATTAACAGCAAAACCCATAACAGACAGTTGGTAAAATGTGAAGCCTTTAGTAGATCAGTGAAAGTCCAAAGAAGGAAACTTTCTTCTGTCATGTATTGTCAGTAAGGAGTACTACAGGTTTATAAACAGTAGGCTATGTTTATGTTGGTCACCCATCAAATAAAACATTTTATAATTAGAGCAGATTAAAGGTGCAGGAAGTGGAAACATTATTTGGAATTAACATTTCCAGGTTGGAAACTAGAAAGGGAACCAATCTGTACAAAACGACAATAAATGAAAAGGGTAAAACAGGAAGAAAGAGTAAATAAGATTCAGCTGTAGTGTTAGGGATGGGTTACATCTGTAACAAACGATCAACAAGTTTCTAATTAAATATGAAATATCAACATGATTGGTCGTTAAATGTTTAATCATACGATTATAGTTTATTTTACTTGTTCAGGGACCATGAACACACTTCACATTAGTTCAGACAGAGTCAGGTATAGTTTATAAAATTAATTTATTTCTGTTTCCCTAAACTAATGATTGTACATGGTAAGATATGAATGAAATGATGGAATGGAGCTAGATGTTTTAGCAAAACCTTTCTTAAGTATCTGAGTTTGTGGAGTCTGGGTTGTAAAATAAGTTTGGCTCCAGCTCGTGACGTAGCATGTCGCTGGAGCAAGACTGAAACCTTGCATCGTACAAAGTGCCACCCGATCCTTATTGTGTGAAGGCCCCAAAATGCAGTGTGGTCCCGGCTTTAGGCTCCCCATATAAATGCGGGCTATGAACCTGTGTTAGCATTTTCTGTGCTAGAATTAGCACTTTGGATCTGGCTCCATTATGACCAGTTGTTTTCTCGTCTTTTCTGTACAAATCAGTTATTGTTTCCACAACCTGAATCAGATGTTTTCACCCTTGCATGCAGACTACACCATTCTGGATTGCATCTTCAGTGAGGTGGACAGAACCTACTACATTCTGGATGTCATGTGCTGGAGAGGCCACCCAGTCTACGACTGCCCTGTAAGACCAGTCAGATGTTCAAGTCCAGAGGAGCACAAACCACTAACCCGCCATGTTTTTCATTTACGGTGTTGGTTTCCCCACCAATAGACGGAGTTCCGGTTTTACTGGCTCCAGTCCAAGGTGCAGGAGACAGATGGCCTGTCTGAGGTCGCCAAGCGTAACCCTGTGAGTATCTGCTCCACAACTCCAGATGTCATTTTAGACATTTCACTACCAAAAGAAAGGGCAGATTCACTTCTTCTATCAGGAAGAATCAGCATGTTTGGAGAATATTGTGACTGACTGTCAAAAGCATCACTGAGATCTAACAAGACTAGAACAGACACAAGAATCTTATCTGAGGCCATGAGAATATCATTTGTAACTTGGACTGATGCAGTTTGAATGCTGTGATACTCTCTACAACCTGACTGAAAGTCCTGGAACAGATCTTTAGTGTTAAAATACATCACATTGCTGAAATTAGACCGTTGGGTTCAAACAAAATAACAAACCAGGCCAAACATGTCATGCCATTTCATTTCTTTAAATATTGATCTTATTTCATTGATAATTTGTTTGTTTTACTACTAGCTTTAAAAACTAATCATTAAAATATAATTGAAAATCCTGTTAAAAAGCACTAGAATGCAGGAAATGACATCTACTTACTAAGATCGGGATGCCCCCGACCCCCCTAGAGTACTTTATTACTTCTCATCTTTTTTTACCTCAGAGAAATCTCAACACCCACACTTTTAAACACTGTACATGAATGCGTTATTCCACATTTTTCAGAAACAACAATACTGACCTTAAAACCAATCAAAACCATAATAATTTTCTGTCAGATCCCTGCCTAATGGTCACCCACTTTCCCAGTTGCTGGTTAATATTCTGCATCTGTGACTCAACAAACAGCACAAAGCAACAGGATGCTCCCTCCAAGTTTCATGGATTTAGAGGAAACACAAGAAGCCTTTCTCTGAGGCAGAAACAATAAAATAATGTACGACTGAAGTGATGGAAGTGGAGGAAATGAGAGCTAAAATTAAACAGATTGCTCTCTCAGACTCAACAGCAGCAAGAACACCAAATACTGGCTGGTGTCAAGTCAAGTCAACTTTATTTATATAGCACTTTACAACAGCATGAAAGCCGACCAAAGTGCTTAACAAGCCAAAACAAAAACAGCAGTTTCCTATAATGCTGAAAATTAGTTAAAGGTTCATTATAAAAGAAATGACAACATGACATAAAACAAATAATTCTAACTGACTTAAAAGTTGCTAATAACAGATGCATTCTCACTCTGAATTAAAGGCAACCGAGAACCGATCAGTCTTTAGAAGAGATTCGTATATTTTTCACAAGGAAATAACATCACATGTTAAAAAGCTCCAAAAACTGGATTTTCTATGATATTGCCCCTCTAAAATTGCCACATTTTCCTGTCAAGTTTAAATCACAACGTTTGCTTTAAAATGACTGATGCAGTTTTTAGACCCCGCTTTGTGCATAAGCATGCTCTATAAATGAGGCTCCTGCTCCTTAGCAGCTCCTAAACCAGCAGCTCAGATAATTGATTCTTTTCATAATGTCTCTTATCACCTATATGCAGATGATATTCAGCTGTACTGCTCCTTTACTGTCTGAATTACTAGAGTGTCTATCAGCTATCATCAGCTGGCTAGAAGATAACTTTCTTCAGTGAAACTCTGAAAAGACTGAATGTCTGATCATTGCCCCTGAGAGCACGGTTCCCCTGATTAGTCTAAAACCTGGTCATTTATCCTCTGCTTTCAAGACAAACTTAAGGAATTTGGGTGTTTTTGACCAATCAATGTCTCTTGAAGGTCACTCAAAAACGTTGGTCCGAAACTGTTTTTATCACTTAAGAAATGTCTCCAAACTGCGAAGGTTGGTGTCAAAACATGAACTTGAAATGGTTCTCCATGCCTTTATCTCCTCCCGTCTAGATTACTGTAACACACTCTTCACATGTTTTAACAAAAAAGCCCTTGAACGCCTTCAGTTGGTCCAGAACTGTGCAGCGAGGCTCCTAACTGGAGCTAACAGAAGAGCACACCTCACACCTATTCTGATGTCTCTGCACTGGTTACCCGTTAACTTTAGAGTTCATTTTAGAGTCCTGACTAGAACCTTCAGGGCTCTACATGGTCAAGCTCCTCCCTATATTACTGAACTGTTAAAGCCTTATGCTCCAACCCTAGCCCTCAGGTCCACACACCAGAACCTTCTAGAAGTTCCAAAGACCAGATATAAAAGTCAAGCTGATCGCTCTTCCCAGACTGTTGCACCCCGGCTTTGGAACGATCTTCCTTTATCCTTACGCAGCATTGACAGTCTGGACACTTAAAAAAACAGCTGAAGACCCTTTTATTTAAAGCTGCTTTTACATAAATCTTTTTTCTGATGTTAATCTATTTATGTTTTGAGATCATTATGATTTTATGACTGTTTTATTTTGTTTTGATCTATGTGAAGCACTTTATGATTCTATGTCTGTGATAAGTGCTATAGAAATAACATTTACTTACTTACTCAGGGTTTTTCCTGGCTCAAACTGAGGCAGAGGTGGTACCATCCTGACCGTGCACCAGCACATGCGTACTCTGTGCATTTAACTGCCTCACTTTTTTAAAGGCCAAATATGTTTTCGTTAAGTGTTCTAATCTAAGCTTCTGTTGATTAATAGAATATTCCATTTGACAACGTTTCAAGTGAAACAAAACTGGTTTGCTGCTAAAAAATATGAAATAAAACAACAAAATTATCAGGCTGAAATAACACTCTTATTATGAAAGGCTCAATAATATGCATTAAATTGGTGTTTAGTTCCTTTTTCCCATCTGATGTTTATAGTTAAAAATATATTTTACATTTCAGTAACATGACAGGTTTGTATCAATAACACTCATCTTAGTCAAAATAACACATAAATATATGCAGTAAAATATAATGCATGTCATTAACATGAAATTTGTGTTGGAAATGGTAACATTTAATTTCTGCTGCTAACAATGTAATGGTGGCATGTCTGTTACGTACGGGAAGGCAATAATCCAGTTTAAATTATGTTCAAAGATGGAACCATTTGTGAATTATGTACTACAATGGCTTTCCATACATCCTGCTCCTGTGTGTGTAGCAGTAATGTGACTCGTATCTGCAGTGGTTCTGATCCGTAGCACTGCAGGATGCAGAATAAACAGGATGGTGGGGACTTTTCATCCGCTTGTAGAGTTTAGTCTTTCTTAGTTCACCACTTGATTGTGAGACTGCTACCCGTTAGCTAACCTTTAGCGTTAGCTAATCTGCATGTAGCTGCACTTTTGATCCCAAACTTTGGACCGGTTCTGCCTTTGCTGGTTCCTTTATTTTCCTCCACTGCATCCAGATGACCACACTGTGCACCAGTAAAAAGCATTTTTCTTACACGTAACTTACTTTTGTTCAATAAAGTTCTGGGGAAAATAGTAATTCAAAGATGTTGCACCAGTGCTACGTTTAAAAATAGACAGACACGCACAGACAGTTTGTTTTTGTTGCACTGTACAGCCCTGCTCTGATATGGAAGAGCCTGGGGGAAAATCAGGACGTCAATAGCACCAACCGTAGATATGTAACTAGTGAGAAAAGCTGTTTTTGATCTTTTTCTGCAGCGGTTTTACTGCTTTTCGGTGCACCGCTGCTGATACAGTGCCTTTGTAGTGGCGCAACGCTGCAACTGCAGTTCATAGCTGGGGGCAGAGTGAAATCAGGCAGGGGCAGCAGAAAATTAGCTGGAGGCAGCCGCCACACAAATTTGAATGCAGGAAAAACCCTGTTAATTACTTTACTCACATCTGGAGGCTTTAACACACATTTGTTTTCTCTGGTCCAACAGTTCCGGTTTGTGAGTCTTCAGAGTTTAGACTGCTCCTGTGCATCTATCCAGAAGGCCCTGGCAGCAGAGTACAGCTTCAGCGTAAGGGCCTGCTCTTCTCTGACCATTTATTATATAAATCATGTAATGCAAAATGATAATCTGTTTGCAGGTCGATGGGCTTCTCTTCTACCACCGGCAGACCCACTACACCCCTGGCAGCACCCCTCTGGTGGGCTGGCTCCGCCCCTACATGGTCTCAGACATTCTGGGTATGGAGGTTCCTGTGGGAACTCTCACCACTAAACCTGAGTACGCCGGGCAGCAGTTGCAGGAGATCCTGGAACACAAACAACCATCGGCCGAGGTCCGGCCTGCCAACCGCAGTGGAGGCTATGAGCTGGAGCATCTGTCCACTCCGAGCCAGAACACCCAGGACACTTTAAGTTTCTTGAACCACAAGCCAATCCAAGAGGCAAACATGGAAACCTGACAGTGAGAAGAGCCACCCTTCCAGCTGATGGATTTTTACAGTTTCTTGTTGCTTCTCAAGTGTTTTAAAAGTCAGTTTCTTATTAAAGGTTTTTTTCTGTGGTTTGTAGTATTTTCATCACGTCTTCACATGTCATGTGAAAAATAACCCTAACTCTTAACATAAATCCTAAAATAATTCAAAAGTACATAATTTATTTTTTAGTAATTTAATTAATATTGGGTAAACTGCTAAACTGATTTGTGTGTGTGTGTGTGTGTGTGTGCGTGCGCGCGCGTGTGTGCGTGTGTGTGTGTGCGTGTGTGTGTGCGTGCGTGTGTGTGCTCTGTCTTCTCCATCCCCAGTGAGTCGTGGAGGATGGCTGCTTATACTGAGCCAGGATTCTCTGGAGGTTTCTTCCTGTTAAAAGGGAGTTTTCCTCTCCACTGTCGCTGTATGCTTGCTTAGTATGAGGATTGCTGTAAAGACTCTGAGACTAGTCAGTGACTTGATGCAATTTGCTGGGTTCCTTATATAGGAAACATTTTTTCTGATTGGCTTAATGACCTGACCTGGACTGGAATGTTTATTATGTGAAGTGCCTTAAGACGACTTGTCGTGATTTGGCGCTATATAAATAAACTTGAATTGAATTTGTTTTGCTTCATAATGCAAAGTTTTCAATGAAGACTTATTTCTAATTTGAAGAGCATTTTGTGTATGTCATAATCACTGCTAAGAGGAACAGCCAGGGGGAATCAGGAGAAAGAAAACAGCCAGAAAAAGCACAACTTTCTGCAGTTTTAATTTTTATTTATCATTTTTGGACTCACCTCTGGACTCACAGAACTTAAACTCCTCAAGGTTCAACAGGAAATAAGCAGTAGATATCTTATAGTTTTGCTGTGGTTCGTTTGAGCACCAGCTACTAGGCCTGGCTCAGCCTCTGGCTTCTATACCAGCTATCAGGCCTGGAAAATAGGCTGCTGCATCGATTGCTGGGACCATTTTCAGCTAAATTTACAGACATACATATTTATCAGCCATCAGGCCCAGTTGCTACGTCTGATCCAGCCTTCGGCATCTGACACCAGGCTTGGCCCAGCCTCCAGCTTCTACACCAGCTATTCAGGTCCAGGAAACAGGCTTCCTGCATCGGCTGCTGGGGCTTCTTTCAGCAAAGTTTGTGTTGCTACAGGTGCTGGCCAGTAAATTAGAATATCATCAAAAGGTTGAAAATATTTCAGTAATTCCATTCAAAACGTGAAACTTGTACATTATATTCATGCAATGCACACAGACCAATGTATTTCCGATGTTTATTACGTTTAATTTTGATATTTATAGGTGACAACCAATGAAAACATCAAATCTGGTATCTCAGAAAATTAGAATATTCTAAAGGCCAATGAAAAAATGTTTGTTTCTCTAATGTTGGCCAACTGAAAAGAATGAACATGAAAAGAATGTGCATGTATAGCACTCAATACTTAGTCGGGGCTCCTTTTGCCTCAATAACTGCAGTAATGCGGCGTGGCATGGACTCGATCAGTCTGTGGCACTGCTCAGGTGTTATGAGAGCCCAGGTTGCTCTGATAGTCGTCTTCAGCTCCTCTGCATTGTTGGGTCTAGCGTATTGCATCCTCCGCTTCACAATACCCCATAGATTTTCTATGGGGTTAAGGTCAGGCGAGTTTGCTGGCCAATCAAGGACAGGGATACCATGGTCCTTGAACCAGGTGCTGGTGGTTTTGGCACTGTGTGCAGGTGCCAAGTCCTGTTGAAAGGTGAAGTCTGCATCCCCATAAAGTTGGTCAGCAGCAGGAAGCATGAAGTGCTCTAAAACTTCCTGGTAGACGGCTGCATTGACCCTGGACCTCAGGAAACAGAGTGGGCCAACACCGGCAGATGACATGGCACCCCACACCATCACTGACGGTGGAAACTTTACACTGGACCTCATGCAACGTGGATTCTGTGCTTCTCCGCTCTTCCTCCAGACTCTGGGTCCTTGATTTCCAAAGGAAATGCAGAACTTGCTTTCATCAGAAAACATAACTTTGGACCACTCAGCATCAGTCCAGTCCTTTTTGTCCTTGGCCCAGGCGAGACGCTTCTTGCGCTGTTTCATGTTCAAGAGTGGCTTGACACACGGAATGCGACACCTGAATCCCATGTCTTTCATGAGTCTCCTCGTGGTGGTTCTTGAAGCGCTGACTCCAGCTGCAGTCCACTCTTTGTGGATCTCCCCCACATTTTTGAATGGGTTTGTCGTCACAATTCTCTGCAGGGTGCGGTTATCCCTAGAGCTTGTACACTTTTTTCTACCACATTTTTTCCGTCCCTTCGCCTGTCTGTTAATGTGCTTGGACACAGAGCTCTGCGAACAGCCAGCTTCTTTAGCAATCACCTTTTGTGTCTTGCCCTCCTTGTGCAAGGTGTCAATGATTGTCTTTTGGACAGCTGTTAAGTCAGAAGTCTTCCCCATGATTGTGGGGCCTTCAAAACAAGACTGAGGGACCTTTTAAAGGCCTTTGCAGGTGTTTTGAGTAAATCAGCTGATTAGAGTGGCAGCAGGTGTCTTCTATATTCAGCCTTTTCAGAATATTCTAATTTTTTGAGATACCAAATTTGGAGTTTTCATTAGTTGTCACTTATGAATATCAAATTTAAATGTAATGAACATTGGAAATACATTGGTCTGTGTGCATTGCATGAATATAATGTACAAGTTTCACGTTTTGAATGGAATTACTGAAATATTTTCAACCTTTTGATGATATTCTAATTTACTGGCCAGCACCTGTATTTGAAGCTACTCAAACTAAATCAATTTTTTTTCTGTTTCTGAAGGATGTTGGACTAATTTCCAGGTTGGTTGGGGATTTTCCTGCCATCTTAGGTTTGTGTAGCTTACAGACATATATCTAGTTATTGCATTCATCAAGAGTTGTACAAAATGGCTTTTTTCATAGCTTTAGTTCTCCTTTTGGTTGTGGGGGACTTTAGGAAATGTAGTTTTTTTAGGACAAGTACATTTAGTAGTGAGCTCAGTCTGCAAGACTTGGTTCCCAGCTCCACCTGTATTACTTATGCTGCACATCCTGCACAATTACCAATTCATTTGACACATGACATGAACCTATCGTCTGACTGACCTGTAGTTTCACTCAAACTTCGAAATTTTCTTGCTTTGTCTGATTTTCTTTCAAGCTATGGATCATTGTGCTCAGTCTCAACATTCTTAAAAACAAAGTCAGCATGTAATGTCACTAAGCAGAGACTGTTGGTTATTTTATTGTTGCTCATACCTGGTAATGTGGAACCAAACCTGGGTCCTGAGCTGCAATGTATTCAAACTCCATCTGAATTTAGATCCTCACCCAGACTGAAGATTATTCATCTTAAGTCTGTTCTCCAAGATAGATATGGTTAGGGTTTGGGCGAAGTCAACAGATGCAGATATTATTATAATATCTGAAACTTGGTTGTCCAATTCTGTGTCTGATGATCATATTAGCATGTCTGGTTATAACATCTATCGTACCGATCGGCTTGGGGGGGGGGGGGGGGGGGTTGCCACCTATGTTAAGTCAAAATTTGATGCCACAGTAGTTCTATCGGAATCAATTTGTAAACAAATGGAAATTCTGGCTCTGCATGTAAATCTCAAAAAGCTCTGGATGTAAATCTCAAAAAGTATTTGTAGTGGTTTGTTGCTATAGACCTCCCTCTGCCTCAAAGGAATAACTGCATACTTTATAGGATTTCCTGTCTGAGTTGAACTATAGTGTTAGCAGGTGACTTAAACTGAGATTGGCTCAAATCTGTTTCAGACGAGTTTAAGTTGTTTTGCAACTCTATTAATCTAACCCAGATGATTAATTTGCCCACTCAGCTGAATCATAAAAGCCTTGAAAAGTCCACCTTAATCTATTTGGTTCTGACAAATGTTCCTTATAAATTTTCATCTATGGGTGTCTTTTGCAATGACCTAACTGACCATTGTGTTGTTGCTGTTATTAGGAACACTAAGGTGACCAAGACAAAACATCGTGTTATTTTTTGAAGGATTCTCAAGCATTTTAATGAACAACCATTTTATCATGACTTGTCAAACTTTGACTGGAAGAAAATAGCCTTGTTTCCAGATGTTGAATTAGCGTGGTCATATTTTAGGGATGGTTTTCTGCAAATTGTGATTAAGCACGCTCCATTAAGAAGGTTCAGGATAAAAGGCAGTGAAAATCCCTGGTTCTCACCAGAGCTGGCAGATAATATTCATGAGCGAAACCTAGCTTGGGCCAAAGCTAGGAAATCAGGGTCTTCCACTGATTGGCTCCTTTTCAGACAACTAAGAAACAAATGTACTTCCTATATAAAGAAAGCTAAATCAGAATTTTATTTGTCTGTCACCACTGAGAACTTAATAATTTCCCAAAACTTTTGTGGATTGTTTTAAGTCTTTCAGTGAGTAAAAGTTCTGGTGTCCTACCCACCTTCATAAACAAGGATTCTGTTAGTGTCCATGATAAAATGGAGAATGTGAATTGTTTTAATAAGCATTTCATATCTTCTGGCTCATTGTTTGATTCTGTGAATCCAGCCTCTGTGGATTCTTGTGCTGACCTTCCATTGCACATTGACCATCAATTTAACATTACCCCTTTTTCTGTGCGGGAGGTGCATAAAGCTCTTAAAGCATTGGATCACAGAAAAACTTCAGGTCCTGATTTAATTTATCCATATTTTCTTAAGTTGGCCTCTGATTTCGTGGCAGAGCCTCTTACAAGTCTTTTTACTATTATGGAACCTCTCCTGACTGGTAAAAGAAGTGAACACTGGATCCATCCCCCCTGAAACGTGACTTCGGCTGGCCACATGCAACACAGTTTCTTGTTCTTTTTTTTTTTTTTTGCTGGTTGTTGTTGTTGTTTCTGGTGCTTTTGGACATTGTCTTTAACATTTTCTCAATTTCTGTTTTTGTCAGAGGGGAGTCCTGTGTCTTAATACTGGGTGGGTTAACAGTGGCAGGGGGAATGGTTACCACAGGAACAGCAACAGTCTCACTGCCTTCTGTGAGGTCATGCCACAGCTGTTGGGTCTCCAAAATTGTCTCTGAACTGGTGTTGAGTGATGAGCTTGTGTTTGTTGTCTTAGCCAGGTGCTTTATGTAGCGTGAGAGATGCTGTTTAGTGGTGGGATGCAGGAGGCTGTTGGGGTCTCTGGAAGCAGCTTGAACCAGAACGGCATACTCTGCAGCGACTTTAGTAAGAAAGTCTTTTTGCCCACGATGCTTTGCCATGATCTGGTCAATGGTTTCCCTCATTGGCTGTGTCCACCGAGAATGGTCCAAGACAAACAGCAGACCACCAGTTTTGATGGGACCTGTGCGAGCAGCACGAGGATAGGCTGCCAAAGGCAGTGGTGGTACCATTGGGACATTTGATGGAGAGAAAATGAGAAAACCAAGAAGAAAATGTATTCATTTGTGTTAGAATATAAAGCCAAAAGTAAATATAGGAGGAGGATGAAAAGGTGACGTGAATTACCTTTGTTTGGGCTGGGCTGGGCTGTGGTCTGTGTGCCGAGAGCAGTTACACCAGCAGCGTCATCCTGAAACGAGCAATGTAGTTGGTTGATGATCATTTGAATGTTGTTATTTGAAATGTGTCAGAACTAAAGCAAGGATCATGGTTACCTGAGCAAAGGGCTCCACCTTCACCTCCTCAAGTAGGTCAGTAGCTGTCACAAAGGGAGGGGTTGGCTCTGAGGTGGGAGAAGCTGGAGTGTTCTGTGCCCTGTGCTTATTCCAGTCCAGATGGACGGGTTGACAGCTGGGCTCCAAATACTGCAGTCCAAACCGTTCTCCAGTGTCTGCATTGGAAACACGCAGGGCAGGATACTTGGCTTGTCCCATGACTTCCTCTGAAAGTTTGTTCAGCTCCGACACCAAAGTTGGATCGAAAACCAAAGGGAGCTGAACATCAGGCTGCTTCAGGTCCAGAAGGCGTTGAAAATTCCAGCGAGCCACTCCAATCATTCCCAGCGCCTGGAAAAGCTCTGTGGAGACCTGAGTTCCTGTGACCCACTTGGACTGATGAAAATGAAAACCCTCCTGCTGAGAGGTACCTCGCACAGGGATCCAGACAGGTACAGCTGCCTCCTCCCCCTTCACATGGTTAAGTTGGACCATGCCACCATGTCTGTAGAGGACTCCCTCACCAACCTCTGGGTCACTCAGACAGCCCCGGAGAATGTGGACACGCTGAATCCTCCACACTTTCAGCATGCTCGGTTTAAAAACTGGCACTCTGTCAGGGTCACTTTCTGAGAAGAACTTCTGCAGAACACTCTCTACTAGAGCCCTGCACGGGCCTAAAATCTGAGCCTGTGTCCGGCCCGGCCCGAGGGGGTGGAGCCCGAGCCCGACTTTTTTTTTAACCAACTAAATGAAAACAAAGTGTGTCAATCCTGACCAATGTGTTAAAAGACGTGCAGGATCCGATCAATTTATTTTTCCCTCATTTAACCGTCACAGAGATAACGGCGCACTGGCTCTGGTGGTAATCAAGTTAAATTTGATCTCTTTCCAACAATTTTCACAAGAAAACAAACCAGTCAAAAGCAGGGCTTGTGTTGACCAGATAGTTACCATATTTGACTCTTTATTTTGACAGAGAAAGAATAGAAATAATTACCCCGACGCATGCAGACGAACTGACATTTTATTCTACGCACATCGCAGATGTAGCTAAATCACCCAAGAAAAGATTCCCATCTGAATATCTGAGCTGGACACTGCTCAGCGCAGCTCGCTCTCAGCGCATACTCAGGGGTGGATTTAGCAATTTGGGGGCCCAAGGCGAACACAGACATGGGGCCCCTTACACTAAATTTTCGACAATCTTACCTTAAACTGGATTTGCGAAACTCTCCCCTCTTCTGACATGAGTTATTTTCATTTTTTATTAGTCCTTCTCTTTTTTCCTGTTTTTCTCTCCCTTTGAATGCTTTCAATATTTGCTCTGCTTTCTTCTTCCTGTCAGTGCTCCTGTGCTTTAGCCTTAGTAATTTTTTGTTTTTCTATTGTCCATTTTGGTCTATGTTTTCCTCCCTTGAAACATTTTCCATTGTCTTTCCTTTCTGCTTCCATTGATGTTTACATAGAAAAACGACTCACTTTCAGAAGTGAAAATAAAAGCTTTTATGAAGCACGCGGCTTCTTTCTCTTATTGGAACCACTAGGATAACTTCATGTCATGCTTAATAATGTTTTGACTATCGCTTTGAGTTTGTTACGAATGCTGCCGCCTCTCTTCTTATTATTATTTGTGGTCTTATGGCACTTGGCAAACAACAATTTGGTGCTTTACCGCCACCAACTGGATTGGAGTGTAATGACTACCAATCACTTCCTGTTTGTGCATCGACATCTTAATAACCCTCTTATGACCATAATTATAACAGGGCCGCCTGGTATTTTTTTTAATCTTATGGCTGTAAAATTGTAATAAATAGTGCAAAGTGTGTAACCCTTCTCCTTTTTTCAGAACAACCTCAGCTTTCAGTGTATGATTTGTATTTAGAATTTATTTCTTTTAGCTTAAAAGTGAAAAAAGCAAAAAACGGATTAGAATTTTTAACATTTATTACTGAACAGGAACTTCAAAATTACTGGGCAAACAATTTAAACTTTGAACTGTAATGCATCTATTCTTAAAAAATTTGAACCTTGGTATCTTTTTTTTAGCAGTTTTTAAGACCATTTATTTTTGTAAACTTTCAGACGTTTTTATTTGATGTGGTAGACCTTTAAGCAGTTTCTCTCCAGCTGCAGGTAGAGTGCTGCACACCTCACACTGCCATGGGGTGCTTCTCTTTCACACCGTACACTGCTATACCAAAAACTTGTTTTAGCAAATATAATTATTTATTGTAAAAAGATAAATAATGCTGGAATGAAGCTGAATCTTACAATTAGCAAATAGTTGACGGTTGTTCAAATAAAAAATAAAAATAAATAAAGACTGAACAAACATTCATACCCTGGTTCACCGGAGATCTGACCTTCTTTCGTGGTCACTGTTTTCAGATATAAGCCTTTTGGGACACCTAATGGTTCGTGCTGATTTTCTTTGAGGCATTTCCATAATTTCACACTGGTTTTTATGCTAATTAGCTTCCCCGTTCCGTTATCCGCTTTCCCCGCGGCGCTGCTCTCCGTTTCAATCAGGCTGTACAGCAGGATTTCCCCTCGTAGCGATATTTTTCCTAACTCTGATTGCTTCATGCTATAGATCGTTGGAAAGCTGCTTTTATGTACTTTTAGGAACCGTTGGAATTATTTGAATCTGATCAGCCATTCAAAAGTTGTAAAATGGAGCATTTTGGATGACAAACTCAGCACGTCTCTGAATCTGTGTTGTGATTCTTTCACTCAAGACAGGGAAACCCGGTGGCTACCGTAATGTACTGTATATGCACGAAAAGCCCCAGTTTCTAAGAAAGCGCCTATGATTACGCACAAGCGTGACCCGTCAACCCGGTCTCACAGTAAGACTGGGTTGGGTTTGTTCAGGTTTACGCAGACAATCTTTACATAGAATTGAATTACAGATATAAAATTAATTCAGTAAAATATAAAGCATTTTATTTAAATATCCATTCATTATTTTACAAGCACAGAGAGCCGCATCAGATTCAGATCAGCGGGAAGATTCCTCCGACTGAATTCAGTCGGAGGAATCTTCCCGCATGCGCTCTGGTTCTGCGACGCGCTCCAAGCCCCTCTCCACATCTTCAGCTCACTGTGTACCTTATGTAGTACACTCTGACAGCGAGCTGCGCTGAGCAGTGTCCAGCTCAGATGTTCAGATGGGAATCTTTTCTTGAGGGATTTAGCTACATCTGCGATGTGCGTAGAATAAAATGTCAGTTCATCTGCATGTGTCGGGGTAATTCTTTCTATTCTTTCTCCGTCAAAATAAACGGCCAAATACGGGAACTATCTGGTCAACACAAGCCCTGCTTTTAACTGTTTTGTTTTCTTGTGAAAATTGTTGCAAATAGATAAAATTAAACTTGATTAACACCAGAGCCAGGCGCACTGCGCCGTTATCTCCGTCACTGTAAATGAGGGAAAAACAAATTGATCGGATCCTTTTCTGACCTTCCCCACCTACAAAGTTTAATTACAACAATAAAACGTGACAGAGCCTGGATTTGTATCCTGAACAGTCTAAACATGTTTTAAAAAGAAACGTATGACAAAAGTGGCACCTGCTCAGTAAAACCACCAACAGGGTGAAAAATGTCAAAATATCGTAGGCAGAGACGGGCTACAACTTCTGGATCCACTTTATATAAATCATTTTATTGATTATCTTTTTGTGAAAGATAACTTTGATGTACACGAGCAACCGGTACCGGCTGCTGTCACCTGTTGTGAGCAGCTCTCTGCTGTCTGAGGGTAGGCCCCGCCGACAACGCCGCAGCTGCTGTGGTTCCCAGTGTTTTCTTTACTGTGGGAAATGGGTAATAATGGCTCTTTGATGGGAACAGGTTGCCGACCCCTGTTTTAAGTGTTTCAATTTTTTTTAATGAATTCGATTAAAAATAAAGGCACCCGGCCCGGCCCGTGTCCGAGGTAATTACACAGTCGTTGGCTCGAAGCCCGGCCCGAGGGCCGTCGGGCCGGGCCGACCCGAGGGCCTAGGGCTTCAGTGCAGGGCTCTACTCTCTACTCTCACCAGCAACTCTCTGAGCTGTGGGATCTTGGTACGACAGTGCTGCCTGATATGCTGCTTAGTTGGATTTGGTGGTGTTATGCCACAGAAGACATAGGCTTGCCTCAGTCGATGCAGATCTGTCTGGTCAACAACACAGAAGGCTGCAGAGAGAAACTTGCAGAAAGCGCTGTGCAGTGGGTGATGTTCAGATGTGCACTCTCTGGTGAAACGCCACATACAATGAAATAAATCCAGCTTAATGTTGATTTTACTGTTATAGCTATGGCGAGAAGCACAGGGGTTGTTGAGATTCCCAGAAGTTGCCTCGGCTATTATGTCATCTGTGGTCTTCCAAGAATCCCAGAGCAGGTGTTCCTGATGTCCAGGATTTGGGATGCTGAATGCAGCGCAGCAATCTCTGCAAATATAAATAAAGGAATGAAATACTAGTTGTACACAAATATATTTTACACAATAACTTATGCCGTGTTTTAATGTATGAATTAGGGATGAGCCGGATACTCGTTTCAGACGAGTATCCGGTACGGATAAAGCATTTTTGACGAATACGAGCATGAAACGAGTAAAACGAGTCAATATCTGTAATCGTGCTGAAGGAAAATCCTCATTGGGCAACTGACTGTCTTCACGCTCTGTGATTGGCCAGTCACATAGAGTGCCCGCCCCCTCCCTACACACAAAACTGCAGCCGGCCGGGAGCGCAGTCCGTCCGTCCTGTTCATTCACGCACACACACAGACAGTAACGGATCTCGCTGTGATTGCTTCACTGTTGCTCACGTTTCTTCAGTTTTCCCTAGGTTTTCTTCAGCTCGCCTCTTTTTCGGTTGAATATTTAAAGTTACTTTTTTCGTAACTGACATGGTGCATTTGACAAGACAGAGCTGACGTGCTGTTGTCACTACCTCCGCTCCGGTCGGGTTTTTTATTTTTTTTGAACTCCCTCTCTCTCCCTCTCTCCCTCTCTATCTCTCTATGTGTGTGCACACACACACACACACACACACACACACACACACACACACACACACACACACACACACACACACACACACACACACACACACACACACACACACACACACACACACACACACACACATTAATCAACATTGTTTTGTTTAACTTTGTGTGGGAAAATGCCAAGAACATTTAGAAAAAAATCAGTTTAATCAAATTTAAAAAAAATAATAATAAAGTTGTGTCTGGTTCTAGCATTTCATATTTCCTAGTTCCTACTAGGATGTAGATGTATTAATCCATGCACCTAAATATTAATGTTCTGATTTTATTGAAACACTTGTTCTGTAATAGTTTCTTTATTGTGATCAAAAATATTTAATCTCAATTCTGAGGCTGCTCTGTAAATAGTTTTCAAATAAACAATAACACATATCAACTTCTGATCAATCCATATCAATTTCAGACTTAAAACAATACATTGATGTAAACCACGCCCACTTCCGGGTTATGCCACGCCCATTCCGAGTACAGATACAGATACAGATAATTTAGTTGGTTGAACAGATACAGATACAGATAGTGGTGTACTCGCTCATCCCTAGTATGAATGTTAAAAAAAAACACGGCAAAGGAAACAATGATGTTTGACCTTACCTGTCAACCCACTGATGCGTGGCTTTTTGTTGTCCTGCAGAAATGTAATGGCAGGACAGCCCGTCATACATTGGCTCTAGCGATTTGTCTGATTCAGACTGCAGCATCACCCAGGACAGGATCATCCAGTTCTCATTCATCATCATCATCATCACCTTTTTTTATAAAAGCACCTTACAGACATATCATGTCACCAAGGTGCTGCACAAGACTAAACTAAAAAGATAAAAACAAAGAATATATAGGAACCCAATTAAAAAAATTAAAAACAGCAAAATCCAAAACATCAGTTAACACACAGATTTAAAAGCCAGATTATAATAATGGGTCTTCAGCGCCTTCTTAAAAACCTTTACTGACGTGGAGAGTCGCACAGATAATGGAAGATCATTCCATAATTTTAGGCCTGCTACCGAAAAAGCCCTGTCTCCTCTTGTTTTGAGCCTTGTTGCGGGGACTAGAAGCATATGGTGACTCTCTGAGCGGAGCGAACGACTAGGTATATATGGCTGTAGCACAGGGGTGGGCAATTATTTTTTCCATGGGGCCACATGAGAAATAGAAAATATTGTGGAGGGCCAGGCCAAAAGGCTGAAGTCAATTATGCATAATATTAATGGTATTTCTTTATAAAAAGCAGTAAATACCATTGTTTTTTCAAGCTGGTAAGAGTAGACTAAATGTTATAAATGAGCAAAAAGGAAAAAGTGAGGTTGGCTTACAAAAATGTGATTTATTCAAATTTCCCAAGGCAATGGTAAACAAAGCGCGCATTTGGTTTTTGTTAAACATTTGTGACTTATATTAGTTAACAGTTTTAGTCACATTCACTCCAAAACACATTTTGAGTTTCAAATATTGTTGGAAAGAGGTTCTTAGCATTCTACAGACACACAGTATTGTCTGTAAAATAAAATCACTGAACTGTGATCTTGAGAAAGAGGTTTCAAAAAAAAGTGTCCCAGTTCACTGCTAGTTGCCTACATTTGTGGTCCAAACACCTTATTTTGTGTTTTTAAGCGATTTTTTTCTTATTCAGTGAGAGAAATCTAGTCTCTGCTGGGCTTTAACGAGTGCATCAGAGTCAGGTTGAATGTCTGAGGTGGAGATGCGAAGCACAGCTGACAAATGATCATCAGTGAGAGAGGATCTTTACCTGGATTTTGTAAACTTCATCATTGAAAATGTTTGTTCACAAATGTAGGTAGAGCCGAAGAAAACCAATATCTTCTGAGCATGTCTCCTCAGGTTTGGAAAGTTCTCCTCCTTAAGAGAAGAGTAGAAATCCAGCAGAGATCCTGAATCTCTGCTTTCAAGTCCCAAACCCTCTTCAGCACCTTCCCCAGGCTGAGCCATCTGACAGCTGTGTGGAGTCCTCCAAGAGAGCGACAAACTGTCTGTGATTCATTGCCCGTGCCCTGATGAAGTTTATTATTTTAGTAACAACATCAGTAACATGGTTGATTTTTAGCACTGACTTGCACAACACATGTTGGTGTATAATTCAATGCAAAAACACCTATTTTTGATCTGCATCGATTTCTGTCACTTTATCTTGCATGCGTTTCAAAAGTCCGACATTTTTCCCTGTAAGATTTGGACAACCGTCTGCTGTGACACCTGACAGTCTCTCCCATTTCAATCCCAGTGTCCGTGCACGCATTTACCTCTGTAGAAAGATCCCTCCCTGTCGTTGTCCCTTTCATCGACCGCATTGCTGCCAGCTCCTCTGTGAGCTCCGTTATCCCCCGGACATCACAGCTCTCGTCTAAGGCCAATGAGAAAAAGTCAAAACTTGCCACTTCACGTTGCAGCTGAAGCTCCAGGTTCCCCACGGTTCGCCTGGACAGCGGGATTTGCTCAAATGCGCCTTTATTTTAGGGCATATTAGTGCGGCAGAGTCCACCATGCACTCTTTGACAAACTCTCCCTCCGAAAACGGCTTGCTGTTTTTAGCTATTTTGTGGCATATCACAAAGCTGGTCCTGGTTGCTGCATCCCTGGATGTGTGAAGCTTAGTAAAACAGCCTTGCTGCTTTTGCAACTTTGCTAGCAAAGCTTCGGATGTCCGTGCCCTCAGCATCAGATGAGTTGTTGTATTTTTCCGAGTGTTTCTTGTCGTCATGCAGACTCAAATTGTAGTCCTTAAACACGGCAATCTCCTCCCCGCAAACCAAACACACGGCTTTGCCTCCGACTTCAGTAAAAAAAAAAAAAAACACTTAGCGGTCCAATTTTTGTTGAAAATCCTGTATTTGGCATCTTTTTTTTTTTTTTTTTTTTTTTTTTTGCATGAGCAGACATTTCTGGGGCTACAATCACCATGTCAACCGCGGGCACTTGTTGCTATACGTATTGCGTCATTGTGCACTTAAAAAACAACTTCAAAATAAAAGCAATGCAGCCTTAGCCCATGCATGAGGTAAAATGAGAAAATACATTTATTTTGTAATTTCCAATTAACCTTACGCGGGCTGGTCAAAGTCAACCAAAGGGCCGCATGTGGTCCGCAGGCCGTAAAATGCCCAGGTCTGCTGTAGCAAGTCAGATAAATATTCTGGCACCATCCCATTCAATGCCGTAAAAACCAATAAAATTATTTTAAAACGCACTCTAAAAACGACCGGTAACCAGTGCCGATCTGCCAGGATGGGTGTCACATGATCATATTTCCTTTCCCCCTCTAGGAATCTTGCCGCGGCGTTTTGCACAAGCTGCAGACGAGCTACTGTACTCTGTCTCACCCCAATTAAGACAGAGTTACAGTAATCTAAACGAGAGGTGATAAACGCATGCACAACAGTCTCGAGGTCCTTTCTAGTTAAAAATGACTTCACTTTGGCCAGACGTCGCAAGTGGTAAAAAGAGGATGATACAACCGCACCCCCATGTGCACCAAAGGTGAAAGCGTTATCTAATGTCACTCCTAAGTTGACTACCGAAGAACATAGGTAGGCATTCATATCCCTACAATCTAGTTTTGATCGCTCTAAATCACGATGTAACCCAAACAACACTGCCTCAGTTTTGCTTTCATTCTGACATAAAAAATTGTCCCTCAACCATGACTTAACTTCAGTTCGACAGTGCATTAAGGTAATAATGGGACAGTCGCTTCTATAATCCAAGGGTAAGTAAAGTTGGCAATCGTAAGCATACATATGAAATCGAATTCCATACTTCCTCATGATGTCCCCCAGTGGCAATATGTATATCAAAAACAAAAGTGGTCCTAATATTGAACCCTGTGGGACCCCCCACTGCAGGTGTGTGAATCCAGAACTAAACCCACCCATCCATACACTTACAATCCTATCCTTCAAATAAGATCTGAACCAGTCTAAGGCCAGACCAGAGATTCCGACATTATACTCCAAACGATGGAGCAACACTTCGTAGTCCACAGTGTCGAACGCAGCTGTAAGGTCCAACAAGACAAGTAGCACAGGATTTCCCCTATCAGTTTCCAACATAATGTCATTTAATACCTTTATCAGTGCCGTTTCCGTACTATGAAAAGCTTTAAAGCCAGACTGAAAAGTTTCCTTAATGTTAGACTCTTCTAGGAAATCCATTAACTGAGTATAGACAAATTTTTCCAGAATTTTACTCAGAAAAGGGAGCTTTGCAATTGGCCGGTAGTTGCAAGGCTGCATACCATCTAACCCCGATCTCTAACAGTGGGTTAATAACAGTCTTTTTAAAATCAATTGGGACATAGCCAGAGACCAAACTGCTATTAATAACTTTCAATATTAATGGTGCTATTCAATGAAAGACTTCCTTTAACAGCCGTGGTGGTATGATGTCTTCAGGAGATCCACTCGGTTTAATTACGTCCACCAACTTAATTAAGTCTTCAAGGGATACTGGCTGAAAAGACTCTTAAATGTCTATCCAAAGTAAATGAGGGAGTTTTCATATTTGCTCTTGACAGTGCAGAACGCAACAATGCCACCTTTTCAATGAAAAATCCAAGAAAACTAGTACACATCTCATCTGATAGCTGTGCAGGGAAATCATTATCCACATTTATCACAGCATTAATTGAGGCATAAAGCATTCTAGAGTTGTTACAATTACAAGCGACTAGGTTTGAATAATAGTCAGTCTTTGCCTTTTTAAACAGACTCCTGGTAATTTTTCCAGCTTTCCCTTGAGCCATGCAGTTTGTCCTTTTTCCAATTTCTCTCACATCTCCTGCATTCCCGTCTAGCAGCCCCCGTGAGCTCAGTTGACCATGACTTAGCAGCACGATATCCCTTCTTTATTCGAAGAGGTGCAATAGTGTCCAGAATGTCCTTACTAATATTGTTAAAACAGCTTAACAGGCAATCCAGACTTCTCTCATCAGATAAATGAAGCACAGCTTCACTAAATAAAAATAAAAATTGTCCTGAAGTAGCTGAATTGACAGAGCGAGAAAGTGTAACAGGAGTAACAGATTTCAGCATACTCTCACCCATGTTAGTATCAAATATTACCAGCTTATGGTCAGACAAAACTGTATCATGAACACAAAGGTTAGACACAGTACATCCAAATGACAAAATAAGGTCCAATTTGTGACCACATACCTGAGTGACCCCATTAACATTTTTAATAAAGTTAAAAGAGTTCATGAGATTAATAAAATCTGTGACCAGCAGTTTTCCAGGGCAACAAACATGAATATTAAAATCTCCCATTAGCAGAATTTGATCATAACGAGATGCACAATTAGCCAAAAATTCACTGAACTCAGATAAGAAATCCTTACTATATTTTGGGGGTTGATAGACCACCACACAGAGGAGTGGCTGTTGTTGGTGACCAAGTTCAAACAAACACAGTTCAAAACTGCTGTTAGAGGACCATGGGATAAGTCTTTTAATCTTGTCATTAGCTTTGTATACAACTACTATGCCCCCTCCACGCCTTTTATCCCTCGGAACATTGATAGAAACACAGTCAGCCGGAACTAGTTCATTAAGGGCAAAGGACTCACCAGCAGTAATCCATGACTCCGTTACACAAAGAATATCCAGACCATGTGTAACAAAAAAATCATTTAAAATGAATGTCTTGTTAGCCACCGACCTAGCATTGACCAGGCCCCACCTCAAACAAGATGATGTATTAGCTCCAATGATAGTTGGAGCTCTAATCACTGGTCGAAGATTCAGCAAGTTGATTCCTCTTTGATCAAACCGCTGGGAAGGAGGGGGACAACCACCGCATTCACCTGGACAGTCAGCAACATGGACGAGCCACGAGCCAACCGGATCCAGTACTCGCCATGGCACCACAAATTTTGTAGCTGCCCACAGGATCGTACGAGAACCACCAGTACAATTCTTCAGGGCTTTCCACCTGACAAGCCGTCCCCCACGAGAACCTCGTTTCCTACGTTTCCTCCTCCAGCACGGCGGTAACCACTTAGCTTCCCAACACGCCGTTAGTCCATCCAGGTAAGGGGGAGAATTATTCCTGTACTCTCCAGCCGTAGACGGCATGACGGTATATGGTGACATGGTGCCTGATGAGAGGACCATTTTCCGTGCCAACTTACGGGTGTGGTCAGCTCTGAAGACCTGCCCAAAGGTACCCTGAAGAAGCAGATTCAGCGAGTCCTTCTGCCTTCTATACTCCTGAATGAGACAGTCAACCAGGTAATGAGCTTCAACAGCTACTCCATGCCAGCCATCAACATCACCGTACATCCCAAAAGCAGCAGGAGCAGCTGTTGTCCTCAGAGTTGCAGTGATGGTCCACTGGCCATACAGTCCACAGTCTCCATCCATTATGTTTTTAACAGAGGAGAGGTATGCCAGGTGAGTATGCTCGTACTTAAGATGGAGAACTTCATTTAGCTGGTTGGCCATGTCATTTGGAGACTTTCCTGACCGCCGCAGCTCATCCATCACGGTCCTGCATATGCCTTTCTTGTGGGTCAGAAATGCTGGAAAAATGCTGCAGAATCTATTTGGCAGCATGCTGACCCATTGAGGTTTATCTGCAAACCAGAACTTCTTGCAGACTCCACAGCTGAGGCGTGAGGCCAGGATGTAGTACTGCCCGCTTGCTCCAAGGACAACACGAGGCCGACCAACTCCTGACGAGACCACGTGGGGGTTTGAGCAATTGTAGAGGCATGGAAGTGAGTAATTGTTACGCACTCTTTCCATGATGGCATGCTCTGGTTTCCAGATGAAAAATGGATGCAGCTGAAAATATTTGGGTGATGGCAGTTCATAGATGGAGTCAATGAGCTCTGGCTGAGGGGGGTTATGCCACAATGAGATCATGTTCATTGGGTGTCTCACCGATCGAGATCCAGGCCACAGACCCAGGGATGCCATCTCCGTCTTCATCCAAATCCTTTGCTGGTGAGAGCAGTTCCATCGACTCATATCCTGTTTGTAGCTGGGCATCGGTGGGACAGCAGGTCTCTGAGACTGAGCTGGTGGATCTCTCGCTGCAGAGACTGCTGAAGGAGGAGTAGGTGTGGTGGGGTGGCCTAACACTGACTGACCAGAAACTGCAGGTGATGCTGAGGAAGCTGAAGATGCTGCAGGCGTTCCCGGAAGGAGTGCTGAACAACCACACAAGTAAACTTATAAGTATAATAAAATATAAATTAAATATGATTATTCTTTTTTTTTTTTTACACACTCACCAAGGCCTGATACCGGCTTCAGTCTTAAGGGTGGTGTGGTTTTCCTCAATGGAATTTTGAGGGCAAGTAACTCTGGAGGAACTGGTAGTGGAGGCTCCAAAGATGCAGGACCTTGGGGAAAACATCAGACGTTAGTATGGCTGTCATGATGAGACACAGCAGTCAGTCCTCATGTCCACACCGGGTTTCCTGGTATATCAGGGAAATACATCTGTCACACTGACACGATTCAGTGAACCAACATCACATTGAGACGCAGACAGGGTTAAATACACTGGGGCAGGATGAGTGGGAGATGAGCTGCAGGTGCATGGGGAGAGAAACCTAGTGAAATCAATTAACTAATCAGTGAGAGGAAAGTGAGCTGAGGAGGGGAAAATAACATGACCTAAGAGTACAAACAAAACCTAAAGACAAAAAGAGTAAGATAAACAACTAATGATCTAAGGAGGGAGGAGAACTAAAAAACTGGTGGGGAAAGAAACAGTAAAAGAGACTAATTAAATGAAAAGCTGAACCCATAGAAAAACTACAGAGGGGTGACTAGGGGAGACCAACGGGAGCACAGGACCTGGGGGGGGGGGGGGACCTGGAGGGGCTGCAGACAAGGGGACACATGAGGAACACAAGGAGACACATACGGGGATCCTAGGGGGGATGGAGAACACGAGACACATGAGGGAGATGCAGACCATGACAATGGGTTAAACAAACCATATATATGCACATGTGCATTCAGCTACCTGATGCAGAGGATACGGGGGTGCTGCAATCATCAGACTGGTCTGGTTGTGAGGCTGCAGCTGATGCTTTGACTTTTCCTAAAGCAGAAAAATAATTTTACTGCTGTGACCCACGTCTGTCTTCTAAAGTCTAAAGATAATGGACTTCATCAAGTTAAATGTGGTTGTGGTATGATCACTGATTTACATTTTTACCTTATTTTATTATGTGGTAATCAGTCTTGACATAAATGAATGATGCAGTTTTTAAAGTTCAATATTATTTCTTTTGTTTACTCTTTTACCCTGAAATTCAGTTTCATACCACACCCTCAGTGTTTCAGCAGACAAACATGCAAATCTTAAACTCTGTACTTACCCTCAGCGACAAAAACAAAAGCCTTCAGAGAACACAATGAACACATGCATTAGATCAAGCCTGAACGTGGCAAAACCAGCAAACAAGAACAAGAATGTTTCAACTCATGCTAGAATGATCTTTGTCTGAAAAGAAGGAAACCTTTGGCCATCGACACTGCAACAACTTCTGAAGCTGAAAATAACGTTAACAACGCTGTCATGACAGTATTCAACATCACAAAGCTGTGGCCAGCAGATCAACAATCACTTCTGTTTTTCTGCTGCCCATCTTTTCTTTTCTGTCTCATAAAAGGAAGACTGACAGAACTGTCTCCACGTCATTTCCTCTATCATTCATGCTTTGTACAGAGAGAAGACTTTACTGGGACAGTAGATGTATTTCCCTGATACACCAGGAAACCCGGTGTGGACGTGAGGACTGTCTCGGCCTTGTTTGATTGGCTTGTGGCAGAACCTGCATAGTCTTCCAGTGGGATGCTCCTCTTTCGCCTTCCTCTTTTTTCGTTCCTCCATAACCTGTTTTGTTTCTGTGGAGCGCAGCTTTGCAGCCTCAAGCTCTCTCATAAGAAAGTTGAGTTGGCAAAATCAACAAATGGCATCCGTGGATCTGTCAGACCCTCTGGTGCATAGGTTTGGTGGACTTTAACGGAGCAATAAAAGTATTTAACCTCTCCTGACTGGTAAAGGCCAACCGTGAATAGCTGTGACAATAGCCAATGAAAATGCAGCATTCATTGCTGCAGGATGCTGATGCTGAGCCACATCTAACCCATCACTTATCTTCCTTCCTGATCTGTTCAAACAGCACAAAATAAAAGCTGTTGTTCAAACATTGTGATAAATAAGTGAAAGTGTTTTGTAAATGATTTTCAAATCCCATTTCATTAATCATTTTACTAGTAATTATTTTAGTGTAACTTATACCTCTATACCGTATATGTAATACTACCAAGTAAAGTAAAATGTAATCACATATGAACCATCACATCTGATGTTCTTCTGCTTTAAGCTATTAAACTTTGAATTTGATTTGTTCATATTCATGACAACAGAAAATGTTCTCACAAAAATATTTTATTGCCAAAGCTTTTCAAATGCAGCAGTCAGTGAGTATTTTGTTCCTTTCACAACTGCAAGGTTTGTTTATGTGTTGCTCCAGACAAACTGAGCCAGCAGATGTTGATATGTACAAGTAGCTGCTATAAGCAACAACTTAAATAACATTTTGGTGCAATTAATGATAGAACAATTTTTTTTTATTTAACATGAAACAGACGGTATTTTAACAGAAACACAATATACATTATATACAAAGAAACAAACTAGTCCCAATGTTCCTGTGACAAACCAAAATAAACAGAAGTACAGATGTTAAACTTACACTTGCAAATTTACATCTGATCAGTAACCTAGAGGATAAAAAAACAATGAAACAATCCTCTGAGGATTTACAACATTTTCTATTTACATAAATAAACTAATGAACTAAATAAACCCAAGTTGTTCATTTGTTCTTTTCCTCCACCCATCTTTGTTTTTCCGCCTCGTAGAAAGGAGACTTACTGAACTCCTTCCAGCTCATCTCTTTGACCATTCGCGTCTTGGTTGCATCCAGTTCTCTCTGAAAAAAGTCAGTGGTTGAAAAGTCCTCAAAGGACATTTTAGGGTTAGAGAGTCCTTCAGCAGCATAGCTCTGGTGCACCTTTTGTGAGCAGTAAAAATACCGCACAGGCCCCTGTTGATAGAAAAAGTGGATCGAGGATCCATCAGTTTCATATCGAGACTTTGGCTGTCCACAGGAAAGACACATCTTTGTCTTTTCTTTTGCCCTGGCGGGAGCTGCTGCTGCTGCTGCTGTTTGCTCAAAATGCCCTGTACGATTTTTTCCAGAGAGTGTTGAGTCAGAGGTGAGGACAAAGCAGGTGCAGGAGGGTTGAAAGTAGCTGGCTCAACGGTGACCACAGGAACATGGGATGACTCACTCCCATCTGTTAAAGAGTGCCACAGTGGTTGCGTATCCCTCAGTTTCTCTGGGCTTATGTTCAAAGAAGAACTGGTGTTGAGCAGTTTCACCAGGTGCTTCACGTAGCGGGAGATGTGCAGTCTGGTGGTCGGATGCAGAAGGCTGTTTGGATCAGCAGCAGCAGCTCGATGAACAATGGCTGCGTATTCCTGATCCACAAGCTTCAGCATCTCCTTGTCCCCACGGTGCTTCTGCAGCAGGTCATCAATGGCCTCTTTCATGGGCGGTGTCCAGCGTGTGTGATCCAACACAAAGACCCGCCCACCTGTTTTTATGGGTCCGACGCGGGCGCCACTTGGGTAGGCTCTCAGAGGCACAGGTGGAGCACACGAAAGATCTGAAGCACAATGAAACGGTCTTGCTTACTCGGCTGATTGGTGAACTGTCTACAATAAAATGCAAATATGTAGAAAACATTTCAGTGGCTTACCTGGTGTGGCTAGAAATTCCTGGACATCTTTCAGGAGGTCACCAGCAGAGAGTAGAGGGCTGACAGATGGAGCTGAACCCAAGTTGGAGGTTGACGCTGGAGTTGGATCTTGAGCCGGGATGGATGAATGCACAGGAAGCAGGAATGGAGCAGATGATTCACCTCTCTTCTGAGTCCTGTGTTTGTCCCAGTCAAGAGGGACCGGCCGGCAGCCTGGCTCTATGTACTCAAGTCCAAATCTTTCGCCGGTGTCCCTGCCAGAGACTCTGAGAGTGGGATATTTCTCCTGTCCAGTCACTCTCTTGTAAGAGCTGTTTAACTGTGGCCTAGTGGTAGAGTGTCCGCCTTGAGACTGGGAGATCAGGGTTCGATTCCTGATCGGGTCATACCAAAGACTTTGAAAAGAAATGGGACCCAATGCCTCCCTGCTTGACACTCAGCATTAAGGGGTTGGATTGGGGGGTTAAACCACCAAATGGTTCCCGAGC
The DNA here is from genome assembly GCF_043380555.1 of Nothobranchius furzeri. Lineage (NCBI taxonomy): Eukaryota > Metazoa > Chordata > Actinopteri > Cyprinodontiformes > Nothobranchiidae > Nothobranchius > Nothobranchius furzeri. The sequence goes on from NC_091754.1 coordinate 43,343,634, forward strand.
GCGGCTGTGTCTGCAGCTCACCGCTCCCCCAGGAGATGGGTCAAATGCAGAGAACAAATTTCGCACACACATCAGTGTGTGTGACAACTAATGGGACTTTAACTTTAACTTTAATTCAGCTATTAAAGCTGGATCAAATACAGCTGGCAGGACGACGTCTGGTTGCTTAAGATCCAGTCGTTGGTAGTTCCATCTTGCCACTCCTGTCATTCCCTGCGCCTGAAACAGTTCAGTGGAGGCATGGGTTCCAGTGATCCACTGGGCCTGGTGGAAATGGTACCCCTCTTGTTGTGATGTACCTCTGACAGGAATCCAGATGTTGACCTTTGCTCCTTCTCCAGGTACATGGTTAAGCTGAAGAGTGCCACCATACCTGTACATGATCCTCAGAGATTTCAGGGTCACTGAGGCATCCACGGAGAATATGCACTCGCTGTATGCGCCATGTCTTCAGCATGGAGGGTTTAAACAGAGGGACATCATTTGGATCCTTGGCCAGATGAAAATGGTTGATCACCTTTTCCACTCTGTCCAGGAGCTGTGTGGGCTGTGGTATCTTGGTCCTGCAGTGCTTCCATATGTGTTGTTTGGTGGGATTGGCTGGCCGGATACCACAGAGTTCGTAGGCGTCCCGGAGCTTCTTGAGGTCCTCCTGATCCACCACAGAGAAGGCAGCAGAGAGAAGCTGGCAGAAACTGCTGTAGAGGGGGTGATGCTCAGACGTGCACTCCTGTGAAAAGCGCCTGAGGCAGTGAAACAAGTCCAGTTTTATGACAATGTTGGGGTTGTAATGTGATCGAGAGGCACTAGTATTAGCCAGGGGTCCAGAGGTAGCAGCATTCACAATGGCAGGGGTTGTCTTCCAAGCATCCCAGAGTAAATGTTCACCAGGGATGGAGTCTGGGATCTTGAAAGAAGCACAGCAATCCCTGATCGGAAGATACACAAAGATGCAGAATAATTAGAATCATGTTTTTGACTGCTGTGTTTGGTCTCTGAGCACCAGGTTTCCTGGTTCTGTTAGGATGATGTCATCAAACAGCTGGTCATGATCTTGATAAACAATAAACACTTCTTCCTAATGTTTTTCCTTTTGCATCACTGTGTATTATAACAGTTTCATTAATTTCTTCCAACATTTTCTAATTTAGTAGAAAAGTCTTTTTTTAAATAAAATTAAAGAATTGTGTTTTTGTTAGTCAACCATTTGTTTTTTTCTCCTAATCACTAAGGTTTCACATTAAAACAGACATAAAACACACAATCATGATCATTAGCAGACTGAAAGGTAAAGAAGAGAGAAGATGTCTGCTCTCACCTGTCCACCCAGTGGTAGCCTGCCTTCTCCACTTCAGCTTCAGCGTACCTCCTGGCCACTCCCTCGTACATCGGCTGCAAGGACCTCTCAGCCTCAGACTGAACCATCACCCAGGAAACAATCAACCAGTTTTCGTTCATGATCGCAAAGCTAGACATTGTCCCTGATGCAAGTGTCACTTTGCGTGCAACTTTTCTGGTGTGGTCAGACCTGAAGATCTGTCCAAAAGAACCTTGAAGGAGCCTGGACATGGCTGGCTCTTGGCGTCTGTACTCTTCCAGCAGACAGTCAGTGAGGTAGAAGCTGGAAACAGAAATTCCACACCACCCACTGGCATCTTCATAGGAGCCAAAAGGACGTGGTGCATTGTCCTTTCTCACAAACTGCCCAATGGTCTTCTGTCCATGAACCCCTGCCTCAGCATCCCAAACGCTCTCGATTGCCTGCAGGTATGCCAGGTGAGCTCGCTCATATTTGAGATGCATGAGTTCATTCACCTGATTTGCCATGTCTGATGGTGATTTGCCCGTGCGTCTCAGCTCATCCATTACAGACTTGCAGATGGCCTTCTTATAAGTCAGGAATGCAGGCAGAATGTTTGTGAAGTGGCTGGGCAGCTTTTGCAGCCACCGGGGACTGTCTGCAAACCAGTTTCTCCGACAGGACTTGCAACAAAGTCTGGAGAAAAAGATGTAATACTGTCCACCGGTGCCAACAATCACCCGAGGCCTACCCACGCCAGCAGAGACCACCTGAGGATGATGACACCCATGAAGACAGGGCAGGATGCAATTGTTCCTCAGTCTGATCATGATGTTACTTTCAGGCTTCCAGATGAAAAACGGGTGCAGCTGAAAGAAGTTGGGTGATGGGAGGTCGGCCACTGTGTCGATCAGCTCTGGTTGTGGAGGAAGACGCTAGAGGGAAACTGCATTCCCAACGCTGCAAACAGGACGAGAGCCAGGCCACAGTCCGAGATCCTGTAGTTCTGTCCTCATCCACAGTTTCTGGTGCTGAGAACAGCTCCAGCTGTTCATATCAAGGTCCCGGTCAGGCAAGAGTGAAGGAGCAGGTGGCTGGGCTGAGGAAACTGATATTCAAAAAGACAGATGATTTTAGAGTCCTTTCAGTCAAAACAAATGTTAAAGAATGCGTGGAACAGATGATAAAGCTAAAGTTAAGTAAAAAAGTCAAAAAAGAAGCTGTCTAGATGATTTCCACTCTCACCCTTTTCACCTCTGTCTTCAAAATCCAGCACTCTATATGCAGAGGAGCCAGCAGATGTTGTGTTTGAATCTGAAAAACGGAGCCATCTTTCTGTTATTGTTTCAGGAATAATGGATCAGATCAAATCATTTGACGTAGTTGTGTAATTATCAGCAATAAACAGAGGTTTAGTTCAATATTAGTGGAGATCTACCGTTAGATGACTCCAGGCTCTTTGTGAAGCTCGATGTTTCCTTTGCCAGGAAGGCCAGCTCTGGTGGCAGGGCCGCAGGTGTCTTCCCTTGTTTACTGGTTGGGACTGGTCCCAGAACAAGGTAAAGAAAAAAGTCTTCATGTAGCCTTGATTAAAATAAAACAGTTGAGAAAACAGAGCTTGAATCTTCTCACCATCAACTGCTGAGGTTTCCAGTTGCTCTGATGCATCAGGAGGAGGTCTGGACAGCGTTGCAGACGGGACTAAAACAGAAAAGGCAGCAGTTATTCCAGCAGTTACAGAGTGTGCAGGTGTTGGTTGGTGTTAGTATGAACTCAAACTCACACAGTTACTTTTCCTGCTTACCACAGCTTTACACATAATACTGGAAAGGTCAGAAACAACCTCTTACTAATCAACCTAAGCAGGAGGAGTAACAGCACCCAGTGCACAAGCATGCATTCAACTTATAGAGCAAACCCCCACTTCAATGTTTTTAGTGTACAAGACATGCAAAAAAATAAAAATAACATACTCACTGTGTCTGGAATCACATCTTCTCAGCAGGAATCAATTCATAGTCCTGAGGACTTTTAGTGTAACAGTAGGAAGAGACACGTGGAACAGGAACCTGGCCAGAACGTGGCCATAACAAAAAGCAAAGGCAGAACACAGAAGGTCATGGCTCAGTTTAGGATGGCAATTCTTCATGCAAGAGAATAGCTCTCCAGTCCTGAAACCTCTCATTTAAAAACCTGGTTTTGCTCGTGGAAGTATTCTTGACACACCCTCTTCTCTTTTTGCTGCAGCCACAGCAACTGGTTACACACACAAAAAGCAAACATCTAGAAATGAGATACACATCTGCAAGAAAGACTGAAGAATTAACTGACTGTATTAACAGTGTTACTGACTGCTCGTGCTCAGCAGGTCAGAGGGTGAGATGTTCAACATGGCGCTCTCCAACTCTTTGTCCTCGTCCATTACTGTAGTGTGGACAAAGATTACAGCACACAGAATGACAAATATGATATCAGTTCAAGATTAATGTCAAACATTACATGTTTCTGTCATTTCAAAAATGAGAAACAAGACATGAATCAAGTTTCTTACGCAGAGGTTCAGGTGGCACACTTGTATCCTGTTCAGTGGGTGTAGAAGCTGAGGCAGATTGATGTCTGCCCTGCAGGTACTGCAGCAGCTTCTTCATGCGTGTCCCGGGGAGGCAACTCTTTTTCAAGATGAAGTCCGCATACCCATCAGCTCTACTGTCCCAGATTTCCTTCCATGTGCTTTTGGCCTGGGAGCCAAAGCCAACCTGCTGCTCATCTTCACAAGAGGCTTTGACAACACCTGCCTCGTAGCCGAGGACAGACTTGATCTCTGCAAAACTGAGAGCAAACTTAACAAATGTCTGCAGGCTGACCTTGCTGTGATCCTCAGCCGAGCTACAGAGACCCAAATCCTCCTCCTTCTGGCGGTTCTTAATGAGGTACAGAGTGTATCCCACATCATTTTCTAAAAGCCACCTGAAAGACTTTCCTTTATATTTTCCAAATTGAAGGATGTAGTCTCCCAGCAGCTCTGTAATGTCTGTGGTATCCCCTCCTCTCCTACGAACTGTGGCCAAAGCATTTTGCCGTACCAGGTCCTCCTTCATGGACGCAGACCTGTCCTGCAAACTGGGGTCATCCTTGATGCGCTTGGCTTCAGGAGAGGGCGCCTGCAGGAGATATCCAAGGGGCCCCTTACGGAAAACCACGCTCAGCTTTCCTGGATAAAATACCATTTTCCTCTGCATCTTCGCCTGGTAAAGTTCAAGGACATTTTTGATTTAGTTATTAGACACAACATTATAAAATATTTTAAGATTTGCTTGCATAGTTTTGATAATCATGTCTTTGTTCTGGAGCTGATTAACTTCAATAACAATTCTATCAAATAATGAACCCACTAAAACTGTGTGTGTGTGTGTGTGTGTGTGTGTATCTTCTCTTCTCATTACAACATTTTAAAGATACAACTGCAAACAAGATGAAGAGAGGCTGGGTAATATTTATTACTGTCATCAAACCTCACTCGACTATCTGCCTTTATTAAACCCATATCTATATTTATTGGTTTGATTAACAAACTAGACAAACTATTCCTTAGTAGTAAAGCTCATTTGATCCTCTTATCTTTGTAACACAACACCAGTTATGTGACTCGCTGTCTGTATTATAGAATCAAATAGAAAACAATAGCACTTTGAGGAGGTTTAAATAAAGTTTCTTAAAGAATTGTTGCTTCTCACCTGAGGAACTCTGTCATTACGACCTGGAATAGCTGGTTTAAAACTGTAGTGGGCTGTTTCTGATGAACAAGCTGTAATCACATGTAAATCACCCTAAGAAGTCGATGATCTCACTGGGGACGGTGCCTCACTGTATTCCTGGCTCCACCTCCTCACACACTGAAGATCAGAGACTGTAGAGAGGGAAAAGAAGGTGAAGATACAGGCAGCCTTTGAAGATCATAGACATAGGGTTAATGCACCAGGCTGTGGTGTGAGTGACTCAGAGGGATGCATAATCACTGCTGAATGTTCAAGAAATAGCTTGTATTTTATTATTTCTTTCAGTGACACAGAGCAGTCAGGCACAAATTAAAGTCCAAAAAATAAGTATACTTATTCAGCCATCAAACATTCATTTTTTGAATTTTAAGTACTGAGTTGGGCCAGGAAAGCTGATACCTATATTAATGTTATTTTGTTTAGTTTTTATTTATTTATTTTTTACTTGTATTTATTTTACAGAGTTTACAAGACAAAAAAGCAGTACTTGAGCAAACCACTGCTGTGTTGTTTACAAATAACAAAATACCGAAGTTATTATAAAAACATAATAATCTTCTATATTTTTGCAATTTTTTCATTAGTTTTTACCGTAAAACTATGATCCTGATGTGTTTACTTTTGAATTTAGCGTTTAGCTGTCATGTTGTGTGGTAGATACCTAACCCACGACATACAGAATCAGTCCACAGAGTCAGAGAAGATTGCAAACAATAATTTACTAGTAAAAGGAGAATTGAAGGAGCTGCTAGGAAGTCTAGCAGTATTCGGCAGAGAAGCAAGGTTTGGGTGTGGAGAGTCTGGAAAAACAGGGAGAGTTAGGTCTGGCACTCGGAAATCTGAATGTTGGATCTGATGGAACTTACGGGTTGGAGGTGAGACCTCGTGAGAGAGGGAGGAGTGACCGGTCTGGGGAGGGCAGGAGGCTTACTGGAGGCAGATGAGCTTAGAGTCCAAATGAGGAGGGAGCTGAGCATGAAGGGTAATGATGATCCAGAAGGGAGGGTGGGCAGCCTGGAGTGGGAAGACCAGAGGAGGACGCTGAGAGACGAGTGGACAGTGAAAAAACCAGGTAGCAGCAACGAGGTGAACTGATAGGAGATATCTGCAGGAGGCAAAAAACAGGCAGTCAAAAACACAGAGAGCTCAAAAATCCATAATCCAGAAATTCTCAAGATCAAAGCTTAGGGTGAGTTTGGCTGTTAGGAGAAATACCCAAGTCGAGTTAATCATCCAGCAAGGTGAAGGCGTCTCTCAGGAGCTTAAATATCCCTGGCCAGCTAATCAGCAGATTACCTGCAGCCTCCCCACTTCCAGGCATGCCCACCTGCAGAGGAGAGATGAGACTCAACACCAATTAGTGTGTGAAAAAAAACCAGACCGTGACATTAGCGTGTATAGCGTTGCTACTCGTATACTAGCAACGCAGTACGTTCGGAAACAACACCTCGAATCCTTGTAATCTGTATTCATATCAACAAAACTTACCTTATAGCTTGAGGAGGAGAGTGAGCATGCGCTGACGGCCGATCACCGGATACACGGCAGCGTTTGAAGCTGATGGCAGCTCGTTAACAAACATCCACAAACAATTAAGACACATTTTCGCCTAATTTATTTACTGACAACGCAAAAAATAATCTGGTAAGTATAACTCACTGAATCTGGAGGTAAGAGAAGAAAATTCAGAAAGTTTACTAAATTATATTCACAAAGTTTTTGAGTTATTTGTCATGGGTCCGAAGAAATCAGCAGCTGAGGCTGAAACACCTACTGGGACCAAGAGGAGCCGTCCTCAGGACTCGCCTGAGGCCTCAACTCCCCGGAAGGACGTATTAGAATTATTAGATTCTATAGATAAACGGCTTCTGGGATTTGAGGGGCGACTTCATCTGCTCGAGGTTCTTCACCAGGAGTTTCAGAACCTCCGAACATCTCTGGAGTTCAGTCAGGAACAGGTTGAGCGGCTCGCTGCTGAGAACGCGTCTCTGCGGGAGTCCGTTTCTTCCCTGGAAGAGGGAATGACGCGGATCACCCAGGACAACAAAACTCTGAAGGAGACGGTTTTGGACCTTCAGGCCCGTAGCATGAGGGATAATCTGGTGTTCGCAGGTCTGCCGGAGCAGACGGGAGGGGCGGAGAACTGCGAGCATACAATCAAGAACTTTCTCCAGACCGAAATGAAGATACCCGAAGAAACGGTACAAAAGATCACATTTCACCGGGTACATCGCCTTGGAGCTAGACGAGTGGACAGCAGAAGACCTCGTCCCATCATGGCTAAATTTGAACATTTTAAGCAGAAGGATCTTGTTAAAAGTCACGGAAGAGAGCTCAAAGGGAAAGATTTCAGCATGAATGATCAGTTCCAGAAGGAAATTCTGGATCGGCGCAGAGTCCTCTTTCCGCTGCGTAAAAAGTTTATCCAGGATGGGAAGAGGGCTGTCATCTCGGTGGATAAGCTTTATGTGGACAATAAACTTTACAAGGAGCGAGGAGTGACTGACTGGCTGTATTAGCCCAACATCAGGTCAGACATTTACTATTCTTATCAGGATTCACTGGGTTTGATCACGTCAGGATTAAACAGCTGCTAAATCCGTTTTCTAGATGATAAGATCACCTATTCATCAGCACCTTACACCCCATCACCTCTTCTTTTTAGTTCTTTCTTCTTTTTTAACCTGTATCTGTACTTTCCCTTCCTCTTTACCTGCTTCTGTAGCTTTACACCTGTATGGCACAACCACACAACTTTCCAACACTGCATCAGACTCGACACACACACATACACGCACACACACACACGCACGCACACACACACACACACACACACGCACACACACACACACACACACACACACACACACACATAGATATATTAAATTCACAGCACAATATCATAATTTATGCGTCAAATAATACAACCACAAACACTGTTGGATCTTTATTATTATTATTATTATTATTATTATTATTATTATTATTATTTACTTTTCTGTTATTTATTAACATACTATTTATACATTTATATACTTATTCCATCTTATTCACATGAAGGCATCATATTTTAGCTACTCACACACACATCTATGGGTGCACTAATGTTTGTCTCATGGAACGTACATGGGGCTGGCTCTAGAGAGAAGAGATTAAAAATTTTTGATCAGTTAAAGAGAGTGCAAGCAGACGTAATATTGTTACAAGAGACTCATAGATCTGCCACATCCGCAGAAGAACTTAAGACACCTGAGTTTCCCAGCATGTTCTCTGCCTGCTATAACTCTAGGCAAAGAGGTGTAGCTATTTTAATACACAAAAACATCAATTTCACAGTATTGGACACAGTCTCTGATCCAGAGGGTAGATTTATAATGTTAAAAATATCTGTACAGAACCAACACTTATGTACCGTCAGCATATACTGTCCAAATATTGATGACCCTCCATTCTTTCATAATTTTTTCTCTGTACTCTCCGAACACTTGGACTGTCCACTTATACTTGGAGGGGATTTTAATTTTTGGATGAATTCCTTAATAGACAGGCTCAGTACAGCTGGGACTCAGCGCAATTGGCAATCCACTAACATAGTTAAACAGTACATGAGTGATTATGGGCTTTGTGATGCATGGCGATCTCTTCATCCTAACCGTAGAGAGTATACTTTTTTTTCGCACGTCCATCACTCTCACTCACGTTTGGATTATTTTCTAGTCAGCAGCTCATTGTTGGCTGACATTTCAGACACTGAGATACACCCCATAGTTGTCAGCGACCATGCTCCAGTTTCTTTAACTCTGGTAAATAAGAAGACAATCCCACCAAGCAAAAACTGGAGGTTTAATACATCACTGCTTAAAGACGAAGGTTTTATTGATTTTTTTAAAAAGGAGTGGGCTTTATATTTAGAACATAATGACCTGCCTGGAACATCAGCACCTATACTTTGGGAGGCAGGAAAGGCAGTGATGAGAGGTAAAATAATCTCTTCCTCATCACATAGGAAAAAAACAGAAAATCATCAAGTCTTTAGAGGCATCCACAGAAGAAGAGTCAATGAGTAAATTACGTAAAGCTAAATTAGAATTTCATGGAATTATTGACAAAAAGACACAATTTTTAGAACAAAGACTACGAATAGAAAACTTCGAACATAGTAATAAATCAGGTAAATTCTTAGCTAGCCAATTAAAAATAAATAAAGAGAAAACTACCATATCTGCTGTTAAAGACTCAACCGGGAATATAGTTAATGACCCTGAAAGAATAAACAACACCTTCAGAGACTTTTACCAAACTTTGTACTCACCACAGATAAACCCATCAGATAATGAGATCAATGAGTTCCTTGACAGGATAACACTTCCTAAATTATCAGACAGCCAAGTTGCAGTCCTGGACTCGCCACTAACATCAGCGGAGCTCCAGGAAGACCTTAAATCCATGACTAATAGGAAAGCTCCAGGTCCAGACGGGTTCCCAGTAGAATTCTACAAAGAATTGTGGATCATTCTGGCTCCAACATTTTTCAGAATGGTGAGGGAAATCGAAGAGAGCGGCAGATTACAGCCAAACATGAATTCAGCCAATATTAGTCTCTTGTTAAAACCAGGCAAAGACCCAGCCTTTCCAACCAGCTATCGCCCAATTTCTCTTATTAATGTTGATCTCAAAATAATTTGTAAAGCCCTGGCCAAAAGATTAGAGAAGGTAACCCCCTTCATAATGCACCCTGACCAAACTGGTTTCATTAAGGGTAGACAGTCATCCACAAACTCACGTAGATTACTTAATTTGATAGATTTCTCTTACAGTAGAAACATAGAAACTAGTATATTATCTCTAGATGCAGAAAAAGCTTTTGATAGAGTTAACTGGAAGTTCTTATTTGCAACTTTACATAAATTTGGCTTTGGGAACTTCTTCATAAACTGGCTAGAAACATTATACAGTTCACCAACAGCACGTGTCAGGACGAACGACCAAATATCAGCTAGCTTCTGTCTTCAGAGGGGGACCAGGCAGGGATGCCCACTCTCCCCCTCACTATTTGCTATCTTTATCGAACCACTAGCAGCAGCAATTAGGCAAACAACAGATATTAAAGGGATAAAATGTAAGAAAATAGAACATAAGATCAGTCTTTATGCAGATGATGTTTTACTCTTTCTCCAGAATTCTCAATCCTCTCTCTCCCAAGCAATAGAACTGATAAACTCATTTTCAAGAGTTTCAGATTACTCTATGAACTGGTTAAAATCCACAGTTCTACCAATTAATTTCTCTTTTGTCAATTTGCTTAATACACAATTGGAGTCAGGGAATATAACATACCTGGGAATTCATATCTCTCCCAAGTTAGCAGATCTAACCAAACTAAACTACATCCCACTTTTAAGGAAAGTGGAAGATGATCTTGCAAGATGGAAATCCCTACCAATATCACTCATGGGGAGAGTTGCTACAATTAAAATGATGGTCTTACCCAGAATAAATTACTTATTCTCGATGATCCCAAACAAACCACCAGCTGACTGGTTTAAATCTCTGGACTCCTCAATTACTAAATTCCTTTGGCAGGATAAACCTCCACGAATTAGCTTAAAAACGCTTCAGAAGACCAAAGACAGAGGAGGACTGGATTTACCCAACTTTTATTATTATTTCTTAGCCAACAGGCTGCAATATATACCAAGATGGTTGCAAGATAACCCACTAGATGAGTCCTGGTTAGATATAGAACAGACACTTTGCAATACGATAGAGCTTTCAGACTTACCATTTATTAGCTCAAGCATAAGAAAACATGAAAGCTTCAAAAGTATTAGTATCAGCACCTCTCTGACAGCATGGTGGGAGTATCTTAAAATGACCGAGTCTTCACTAGTACCATGCAGACGCACACCTATCTGGAATAATCCTGACATTTTGCAAAACAACAAAATGATGAACCTTCCGGACTGGAAAAATAAAGGAATCCTATACCTGGAACACATATATGAAGGATTGGACTTCATCCCATTTAATCAAATTGTCTCCCAATTTGGAATGGATAAGAATAGATTTTTAGAATATCACTAAATTAAATCTGTAGTCAAACAAAATTTTAAGCTCAATAAAATAGAATTACAAACACCACCAAGGGTATTAGACTTTTATAATCTCAAACCCCCCAAACTACTGTCTAAAGTATTTAAGACACTGTCCAAAATAGATGATAAAATTGCAATCCCTATTGAAAAATGGGAGGTGGATCTATCAGTTAGCTTTGACCAGGACTTCTGGTCCCAAACTTGTTTAAAAACTTTTAAAATGATCAGACACCCCAATTTACAATTAATTCAGTGCAAATTTCTACACGGAGTACACTATACAGGTCATCGGATGTTCAAGATGGGGTTTGTGTCGTCTGACACCTGTACACACTGCACAAACAACATTCCTGACAATTACATTCATGCACTGTGGTCCTGCCCACCTGTCCAGGAATTTTGGGGTAGAGTATGTGAGGATCTGTCAATATGTCTGAAATGTCATATCCCATCTTCCCCCTCTCTTTGTTCACTGGGAAACCTGGAAGATGTCACGATTGAAACATCTTTGGTTCACGTGGTTCTGACTGCCATAAGCATCGCTAAGAAAACTATCCTCTTGAATTGGAAAAATAGAGAAACTCTCTGCATTAACCAGTATCGAAATCTTTTGTTAGATCATATTGCACTTGATATAGCCTCTGCTTCCACTTCAGATGAATCTCTCTGGGCTCCTTTGATCGGTTCCATCACATGGTGAGGGTGGGGGGCCGTTGATGTTGTCCTGCGGGATGGTGTGTGTGTGTGTGTGTGGGGGGGGGTCTGAGTTTGGAGTATCCGGATGTTCCCTGGGGGTAGGTTCACTGGGGGTGTCTGGGACTGGGGGGCCGTTGCCCCCCTCTGGAGGTGCTTGAGTTGCCTCGGGGGGTGGACTACTGGCGGTTGTGAGTGGGGCCCCTTGGGGTTCTTGGCGGCGGCCATGGGTCACTGCCAGGCGGCTGCAATGCCCCTGGGCGGGTCTGGGTGGGGGCCTGGGGGCTCGGGGTTTGGGGGTGGCCGGCCCCGTGTGGGGATCTGGGGGGGGGGGGGGGGGCTTGGGGGTCGGGCCCTGACATGTATGTTGCTGGGAAGAAGGCAGGAACACGCAGCAGTGCCTGGCCCAGGTTCGCGGGCCTCAGGTAGACCGTGGCTCCTCTGCCGTTCCATCACAGGGGTGCGGGAGGTCCAGGAGGGGGAGGACCCAACCTTACCTGGATGTCCCATGTCTTATATATTCTGGAAGTTGTGCAAATGCAGGGACGGGCATAGATATTCTGCTGGGGTGTGGCTGGGTTGGTGCCCTCGGACTCCGTGAGGCTCTGTAATGCTGCTGCTTTGGGCCCTGGCAGGATGGGCTGGGGTCTCCATGCCCTGGGTGGCAGTTTGACAACGGAGGTGCCTATTAGGTGCCTAGTAGGGGAGCTGGCTCCCTGGAGGGCTAAGCCCAACCAGCCATTCCTTCCCATCCCCGCATATTTCTCTCCTCCTGCTCCCTCACATCATCACACAAACATACACATAGGACCTTGGGGGGTGGGCAAGTCAGGGAGTGCGGGTATGGACCCCATTTCCGCATTCCTGTGGCAACCTGCCCCCCAATTTCATTTGCACCTTATACGCCTTCACTGACGACATTCCACACAAACACACACTTAGGGCCTTGGGAGTGAGCACATTCAACGGCATTTGGCAGGGGGATATTTCAGCCTCCTCCCGGGTGCCAGTGCCCACTTCCGATTTTAAACCGCACTTAGACACTGATGGCTTAAGGTGTGAGTGGGGTGGTGCGGTGGCATCAGCGGGCATTGGCCGGATGATGCCCGCACTGCCCACTCACCACAGCCATGGAATACACCTCATGATTACACAACACTATATTGGAGCAGGTGGAGGGAGACTAGGGGTCTTTGCCACTTCTGTTGTTGCTAGGCTTCCTGGGGCTGGAGGCTAGGAGGGGGATCTGGCCGTCTGGTTGGGGTCTGGGGTGGTGGGTTGCTGTGCTCAGTGTTGGGCGGGGGAGCCTGCTCATCAGCACCCCAGCAGAAAGGGTCAAACTCTGGTTACCGGTGATGGTTGTACCCAATGTGCAGCAGTACCGGGACCAGAGTGAATAGGGTGTGTATGGGGAGCATGAGTGGGTGTCCGGTGTGCATTTTTGTAAGTCTTGGGTTGTATGTGCATGTGTGAGCATGAGGGAGGGAGTGTGTGACTGTGTTTGTCTATGGCTGTATATGTCAGGTGGGGCCTTTGACTCCTCCCCTCTCCTGGAACTTCTCTTGATGGTATAGATCTTTGTCCCCCCTCCCCCTGCCACACCGGGTGTGAGGGGTCGTGCCGTGGTCTGCCTGAGTGTTCTTGGCAACCGGGTCTGGGGGTTTAAGATTTTGGCATCTGCCTGATAGATCCCGGTGGCTGCCTGGTGGGGTCTGGGTCCCTGGGCTCTGCTGGGTCCCCGGTGGGGGTGGTCGCCCCGGGTCCCGGGTTGCTGGGTCCCGGGCTCGGCCGGCTAGGGGTTGGGAGGCTGCGGGCGGGCCTGTGGGCTTGCCGCTGATATCTCCCGGGACTCTGCCGGCTGCTGGTTGTGGCCCCCAGGGCGATCCTCTGTGCCTCTCGAGGGGGGCGGGGGCCTTTCTGGTTGCAGTCTCCTTGGGGTTCCTGTGTTCTGGGGCAGCGCCTGGATCTCTGGGACTTGGAGCTCCCCCCCGTCTCCTGCGCATCTTTGGGGGGCAGATCTGTGGTCCCTCACACTCTCTGTTGGACGCTCCTATAGAGAAAGCTTAAATAAACAAGCGCGTGTACACACACAGGTGCTCACATGGTGCTCTCAAAAGTATGGGCTTGGGCACGTTAAACACAGGTCTTAAGACTATGGTGGGCACTTAATGCACTGTGATTTATTATCGTGATTCTTCAGTTAAGCAATGTTGATTATATATATATATATTTTTTTCTTTTCATCAAGTAGACGCAGTGATAGGTAGATCTTGTTGTATTGTTGTTGTGTCCCTTTTTTTGTGTCCCTTTGTTTTTTTTTTTTTTGTCTTTTTTCTGCAGGTCTGGAAGCAGACTCTTGTTCATTATTGTTTATTTTTGTGGAACCCCCCCCCCCCCACCCCCACACCTTTTCTTTTCCTTTCACCTCTGTCTCCGTGTCTGGTTGGAATTACCAAGCATTAAACAACAATAACAATAAAGTTTTAAGTATCAGGTGTGACATTAATAGCAAACGCTTTGATGCTCCACCTGAGAGTAAATCTGTAAGGCTTGTCACCAGCATTCAGACATCAATTCTGCTTGCTTCACAGCCAGACAGGACACGGTAAAAAAAAAAAATAAATTTACCTAATAACAGTCTAACGGAAGATTGAAGAATACTTTTTATCCGCTCTGCTGCTAATCAGTGCTGTCTCTAGCGAAGTGGTTAGAAAGTGAATTAAAGCTGCAAGCAGCGTCGTTCGGCCCTCGCAGCGAAGATGCTCACCCTCCTTCCGCACCCCCTCCGCTCCATCCCCGATGCTCTCCAAACCCAACTCCCCGCCGCTCCGTCCTGGCCGGCAGCACGGGGCACCAGGGCACGTCCACGGACTGAAACGTCCACCACCCTGACACCAAGAAAAGCTAACAGTCACCTCATCCACACCTCACCCTGAATCAGCATCCCCTCCGAGCCTACCATTATATTACATGTCTCACCACTAGGGCATACTTTATCTTTAGCACACTGTTGGTGTGATGACACAGACCAACTTTAGTGCTTTTTTGCCCATATTTATTAAAGTTTTCGAAAGTTAAAGTTATCTAGGGGGCGCTGTGATCAATTACAGAAAAATCCCATTGAGGTCAGCTTTGGTTGACAAGGACAGTTTTCTGTTATTTTGGCATCAAACGGACGTTGTGTGTGTTATCTAAAGCCAGTGAGCTGAAAGGGGCGGAGCTACAGGGATTTGAATCAACAACCACATCAATGTGTTTGGTGCAGTCACGTGATGTCACAAGCCAAGTATAATGCCATTCTGACTTTGACTTTAGAAGTTAATAAAGTTTGAACCCATCTAGGGGGCGTTGTGACCATTTACAAGTAAATGCCATAGAGGTCATCTTTGGTCATCAAAGATGGTTTTCTGTTAATTTGGAATCAATCAAACGTTGCATGGGTCATCTAGAGACAAAAAGCTGTAAGTGGGTGGAGTTAAAGTGAATTGAACAAGTGATCACATACATGTGTTGATTGCAGATGTGTGATGACTCCCACAATGTTTGATGTAGTTTGGAACTTTTTTGCAGAAGTTACAAAGGTTTTTTGTATCTAGGGGGCGCTGTCCCAAATTTAAGAATTATTCCATGAAGAAGTTTGTAGGTTGATGACAGTCATTTGTGTGCAGTTTGGTGTGAATTGCATCATGCATGTGTTATTAAGGGCCTAATATCTGTCAGGGGGCGGAGCTAAAGCAATATCAACAACTTACCACAGGACTGTGGTGGGTGCCATTGTGTGAGTACACATAGCAAGTTTGGTGCAGTTACGACCTCGTCTGTAGGAGTTATTACAGTTTTAATGGTGTGTAGGGGGCGCTGTGGTGACATTACACAACTTTCACCAACGGTGTGTGCCTCGTTGAATAAAGGGCATGATTGTTGATTGCCATGTTCAGTCTCGGGCAGATCGGAGGTTGTTAGTGGAAGTTACAGTCAAACGTAAGGTCACGGCGTCACGCCAGAATTCGCCGTGGCATCAAAGCCCTTCCCTTTCTGAAAAGCTATCAGATCTGAATGGTCATTACAACATCATGAAGACAGTGCATGACCTTAGTGTCATGTTGACTAAAGTAGAGGGGACAAATATGGGCATTTCACCATTAAAAAATAGACTTCCTGTAGTCAGGGGGCGGGGCATAGGTGATGTCAGCTGTCCACATTGTCATTGTCTTGAGATGTGGTCAATGATCACACAGACGGAGTTTGATATAGATCTGATCATGCACATGGGAGTTGTTAAGTCAAGTAATGTAATGGCGAAAGGTCAAAGTTTGAGGCTTAGCCACGCCCACACCTTTATACTTGTATAAAATCCGACGGTTGAATTTTTTCCTCTATGTCTTAAGATTATATAGCAGGAGTTTGAAGGTGATAGGTGGAAAGGACGACGAGACATCATTCTCCTAATAACGTGTGTGAAAACCACTAAATCGAGTAATTGGACCAAAATGGCCGACTTCCTGTGCGACTTTGCACTTGGCTCAAAGAGACTTTTTTGTAGGTCCTGAGACCCCACATTAGTGTACCAAATTTCGTACTCCTCAGTCAAAGCATGGCTTGGGGCTGACAGTTTTAATGGACCTAGGGGGCGCTATTTCAGAAAATAGGCCACGCCCATTTGATGTTCACATGAGATCTTTTGGGGGGCCGGACTAGGATCACTCACAAGACGTTTCGTGACTGTATCTATAGAAATGACGACATGGGAGGCACATGTATGGTCACGGCGGTACGCCTGACTTCGCCGCGTCGCCACAGCCCCGCCTTCTGCAGAAAACACCCATAAAGTGACGTCAAGCAACGCCAACTTCTCTTCAGTTACCTGCTACAAATTCGGGCTGATTATTCGACAGGGCGAATTTTGGAAAATTTCCCAGTAAAACTTGACGTTTTAAGTCCTGAGGGGGCGGGGCTTGTGTGACATCATCCAGCGACCATTCATTTGTCTTCGGGGGGCGATGACGATTATCCATAGAAAGTTACTTTAACTGTAATTCTTTCATTTGTGAAATTATAGCAATTTGAATTTTTTTGGCGAGTGCTCGAACTTTGAGGCCTGGCCCCGCCCCTTCAGTATTTACGAAAAGTCAATTTTATTTTCTCATTTGAAGCGTCCATCGCTTCTGTTCGATGGCACACTATTTTTGAGACTATGGTACGAAAAATGACGAAACTGTTCAACCAAATATAGACCCTAGAAATGGCCAAAACGGCTAAAAATCGCCATTTCAACCCAAAATGGCCGACTTCCTGTTTTATATTGACCATGGTTGCAAGAGGCTTTTTTGTGCGGACTGTTGAGTAGTACCAGTATACCAAATTTCATAACTGTACAATAAACTAAGCTTTATGGAGAGGGGTATTTTTCACTCTTTAGGGGGCGCTGTCGAGCCACTTTTTTATCAACTTTCACATCGCCAGTGAAATACGTAAATTTCACGCACTTTCTATATTGGGCCAGAATTTGGTGACTTTTTGGATATGCTAAGACCCCCTAAAGGCCACCCAAAGACGCGGAAGAAAAAAGAAAGCGTAATAATAATTAAAGCTGCAAGCAGCGTCGTTCGGCCCTCGCAGCGAAGCTGCTCGCCCTCCTTTCGCACCCCCTCCGCTCCATCCCCGACGCTCTCCAAACCCAGCTCCGCGCTTGTCCATCCTGGCCGGCAGCCGGGGGCACCAGGGCACGTCTGGCAGAACAGAAAGTCAACCACCCCGACACCAGAAACCGTGAACGGCCTCCTCGTCCACACCTCACCCTGATTCAGCATCCCCTCTGAGCCCAGCATTACACGTCTCACCACTAGGAGATACTCTATCTTTACCACACTGGTGATGTGATGTTCAGTCTCGGGCAAATCGGAGGCTGTTTGTGGAAGTTACAGTCAAACGTAAGGTCACAGCTTCACGCCAGAAATCGCCATGGCATCAAAGCCCCTCCCTTTCTGAAAAGCTATCAGATCTGAATGGTCATTACAACATCATGAAGACAGTGCATGACCTTAGTGTCATGTTGACTAAATTAGAGGGGACAAATATGGGCATTTCACCATAAAACAGTAGACTTCCTGTAGTCAGGGGGCGGGGCTTAGGTGATGTCAGCTGTCCACATTGTCACTGTCTTCAGATGTGGTCAGTGATCACACAGACAAAGTTTGAAATTGATCTGATCATGCACATGGGAGTTATTAAGTCAAGTAACGTAATGGCGACTGGTCAAAGTTTGAGGCTTAGCCACGCCCACACCTTTATACTTATTTAAAATCCGACGGTTGAATTTTTTCCTCTATGTCTTAAGAGTATATAGCAGGAGTTTGAAGGTGATCGGTGGAAAGGACGACGAGACATCATTCTCCTAATAACGTGTGGGAAAACCACTAAATCGAGTACTTGGACCAAAATGGCCGACCTCCTGTGCGACATTGGACTTGGCTCCAAGAGACTTTTTTGTAGGTCCTGAGACACTACATTAGTGTGCCAAATTTCGTGATCCTCAGTCAAAGCATGGCTTGGGGCTGATAGTTTTAATGGTCCTAGGGGGCGCTATTTCAGAAAATAGGCCACGCCCACAAACTTCAGCTGTCCAATTCTATTAGGGGTCAGAGTAAGATCACTCATCAGAAATTGTGTGGTGATGTAACAATGATTGAAGAAATGAGAGACAAACGTATTTCCATGGCGTGATGGTGAATTTCGCCATGCTCCCAAAGCCCCGCCTTTATTCGAAACCTGCCAGTACTATAAATCAAGTGACCTCAACTTGTCTGCTGCTATTTGCCAGTGATTGCTGGTGATTGGTTAAAAGGAGTCCAATAGGGAGCTGTGAAAAAAAGAGTGGCGTGGCGACAGGTCAAAGTTTGAGGCTTAGCCACGCCCACACCTTTATACTTATTTAAAATCCGACGGTTGAATTTTTTCATCTATGTCTTAAGAGTGTATAGCAGATGTTTGAAGGTGATTGGTGAAAAGGGCGATGGTGCAACACTCTCCAAACAACGTGTGCGAAAACCACTAAATCGAGTACTTGGACCAAAATGGCCGACTTCCTGTGCGACTTGGTGCTTGGCTCCAAGAGACTTTTTTGTAGGTCCTGAGACACCACATTAGTGTACCAAATTTCGTAATCCTCAGTCAAAGCCTGGCTTGGGGCTGACAGTTTTAATGGTCCTAGAGGGCGCTATTTCAGAAAATAGGCCACGCCCACAGGATTTTCACATCACATTTTTTGGGGGGCAGGACTAGGATCACTCCCAAGAAGTTTTGTGGCGATATCTTTAGAAATGACGAAATGGGAGGCAAACGTAAGGCCTAAGCGGTACGCCTGACTTCGCCGCGCCGCCACAGCCCCGCCTTCTGCAGAAAACTCCCATAAAGTGACGCCAAGCAACCCCAACTTGTCTTCAGTTACCTGCTACAAATTTGGGGTGATTATTTGAAAGGGCGAATTTTGGAAAATTTCCCAGTAAAACTTGACCTTTTAAGTCCTGAGGGGGCGGGGCTTGTGTGACATCATCTATCGACCATTCATTTGTCTTCGGGGGGCGATGGCAATTGTCCTTAGAAATTGTTTTAACTGTAATTCTTTCATTTGTGAAATTATAGCAATTTGAATTTTTTTGGCGAGTGCTCGATTTTTGAGGCCTGGCCCCGCCCCTTCAGTATTTACGAAAAGTCAATTTTATTGTCTCATTTGAATCGTCCATCGCTTCTGTTCGATCTCGCACTATTTTTGAGACGATGGTGCGAAAAATGACCAAACTGTTCAACCAAATATAGACCCTAGAATTGGCCAAAACGGCTAAAAATCGTCATTTCAACCCAAAATGGCCGACTTCCTGTTTTATATTGACCATGGTTGCAAGAGGCTTTTCTGTGCGGACTGTTGAGTATTATCAGTATACCAAATTTCATAACTGTACGATAAACTAAGCTTTATGGAGAGGGGTATTTTTCACTTTCTAGGGGGCACTGTCGAGCCACTTTTTTATGAACTTTCACATCGCCAGTGAAATACGTAAATTTCACGCACTTTCTATATTGAGCCAGAATTTGGTGACTTTTTGGATATGCTAAGACCCCCTAAAGGCCACCCAAAGACGCGGAAGAAAAAAGAATAATAATAATAATTAAAGCTGCAAGCAGCGTCGTTCGGCCCTCGCAGCGAAGCTGCTCGCCCTCCTTCCGCACCCCCTCCGCTCCATCCCCGACGCTCTCCAAACCCAGCTCCGCGCTTGTCCATCCTGGACGGCAGCCGGGGGCACCAGGGCACGTCTGGCAGAACAGAAAGTCAACCACCCCGACACCAGAAACCGTGAACGGCCTCCTCGTCCACACCTCACCCTGATTCAGCATCCCCTCTGAGCCCAGCATTACACGTCTCACCACTAGGAGATACTCTATCTTTACCACACTGGTGATGTGATGTTCAGTCTCTGGCAAATCGGAGGCTGTTTGTGGAAGTTACAGTCAAACGTAAGGTCACAGCGTCACGCCAGAAATCGCCATGGCATCAAAGCTCCTCCCTTTCTGAAAAGCTATCAGATCTGAATAGTCATTAGAACATCATGAAGACAGTGCATGACCTTAGTGTCATGTTGACTAAATTAGAGGGGACAAATATGGGCATTTCACCATAAAACAGAAGACTTCCTGTAGTCAGGGGGCAGGGCTTAGGTGATGCCAGCTGTCCACATTGTCACTGTCTTCAGATGTGGTCAGTGATCACACGGACAAAGTTTGAAATTGATCTGATCATGCACAAGGGAGTTATTGAGTCAAGTAACGTAATGGCGACTGGTCAAAGTTTGAGGCTTAGCCACGCCCACACCTTTATACTTATTTAAAATCCGACGGTTGAATCTTTTCCTCTATGTCTTAAGAGTATATAGCAAGAGTTTGAAGGTGATCGGTGGAAAGGGCGACGAGACATCATTCTCCTAATAACGTGTGCGAAAACCACTAAATCGAGTACTTGGACCAAAATGGCCGACCTCCTGTGCGACATTGCGCTTGGCTCCAAGAGACTTTTTTGTAGGTCCTGAGACACTACATTAGTGTGCCAAATTTCGTGATCCTCAGTCAAAGCACGGCTTGGGGCTGACAGTTTTAATGGTCCTAGGGGGCGCTATTTCAGAAAATAGGCCACGCCCACAAACTTCAGCTGTCCAATTCTATTAGGGGTCAGAGTAGGATCACTCATCAGAAATTGTGTGGCGATGTCACAATGATTGAAGAAATGAGAGACAAACGTATTTCCATGGCGTGATGGCGAATTTCGCCATGCTCCCAAAGCCCCGCCTTTATTCGAAAGCTGCCAGTACTATAGACCAAGTGACCTCAACTTGTCTGCTGCTATTTGCCAGTGATTGCTGGTGATTGGTTAAAAGGAGTCCAATAGGGAGCTGTGAAAAAAAGAGTGGCGTGGCGACAGGTCAAAGTTTGAGGCTTAGCCACGCCCACACCTTTATACTTATTTAAAATCCGTAGGTTGAATTTTTTCCCCTTTGTCTTAAGAGTCTATAGCAGAAGTTTGAAGGTGATTGGTGAAAAGGGCAATGGTGTAACACTCTCCAAACAACGTGTGCGAAAACCACTAAATCGACTACTTGGACCAAAATGGCCGACTTCCTGTGCGACTTTGCACTTGGCTCCAAGAGACTTTTTTGTAGGACCGGAGACACCACATTAGTGTACCAGATTTCGTACTCCTCAGTCAAAGCATGGCTAGGGGCTGACAGTTTTAATGGTCCTAGAGGGCGCCATTTCAGAAAATAGGCCACGCCCACAAACTACAGCTGTCCAAATCTATTGGGGGTCAGACTAGGATCACTCACCAGACATTTTGTGGTGATGGCACGATAATTGAAGAAATGAGAGGCAAACGTATTGCCATGGCGTGATGGTGAATTTTGCCATGCTCCCAAAGCCCCGCCTTTTTTCAAAACCTGCCAGTACTGGAGACTAAGTGACCTCAACTTGTCAGCTGCTATTCGCCAGAGATTGCTGGCGATTGGGTAAAAGGAGTCCAATAGGTAGCTGTGAAAAAAAGAGTGGCGTGGTGACAGGTCAAAGTTTGAGGCTTAGCCACGCCCACACCTTTATACTTATTTAAAATCCGACGGTTGAATTTTTTCCTTTATGTCTTAAGAGTCTATAGCAGAAGTTTGAAGGCGATTGGTGAAAAGGGCGATGGAGCATCACTCTCCAAACAACGTGTGCGAAAACCACTAAATCGAGTACTTGGACCAAAATGGCCGACTTCCTGTGCGACTTTGCACTTGGCTCCAAGAGACTTTTTTGTAGGTCCTGAGACACCACATTAGTGTGCCAAATTTCATAATCCTCAGTCAAAGCATGACTTGGGGCTGACAGTTTTAATGGTCCTAGGGGGCGCTATTTCAGAAAATAGGCCACGCCCACCGGATGTTCACATCACATTTTGTGGGGGGCTGAACTAGGATCACTCCCAAGAGGTTTTGTGGCGATATCTCTAGAAATGACGAAATGGGAGGCAAACGTAAGGCCTAAGCGGTACGCCTGACTTCGCCGCGCCGCCACAGCCCCGCCTTCTGGAGAAAACTCCAATAAAGTGACGCCAAGCAACCCCAACTTGTCTTCAGTTACCCGCTACAAATTTGGGGTGGTTATTGGAAAGGGCGAATTTTGGAAAATTTCCCAGTAAATCTTGACCTTTTAAGTCCTGAGGGGGCGGGGCTTATGTGACATCGTCAATCGACCATTCATTTGTCTTCGGAGGTCGACGACGATTGTCCTTAGAACATTTCTTTAACTGTAATTCTTTCATTTATGAATCTATAGCAATTTGAATTTTTTTGGCGAGTGCTCGAACTTTGAGGCCTGGTCCCGCCCCTTCAGTATTTACGAAAAGTCAATTTTATTGTCTCATTTTAATCGTCCATCGCTTCTGTTCGATCGCACACTATTTTTGAGACGATCGTGCGAAAAATGACCAAACTGTTAAACCAAATATAGACCCTAGAAATGGCCAAAACGGGGTCAAAATGGCCACTTTAGTCCAAAATGGCCGACTTCCTGTTTGATATTGACCATGGGTGCAAGAGGCTTTTCTGTGCGTATTGTTGAGTTCTACAAGTGTACCAAATTTCATCACTCTACTATGAAAAAAGGTCAAAGCGGAGGGGTATTTTTAATTTTCCAGGGGGCGCTGTTGAAACATTTTTTTACCAACTTTCACGTTGCCAGTGAAATACGTAAATTTCACGCACTTTCTATATTGGGCCAGAATTTGGTGACTTTTTGGATATGCTAAGACCCCCTAAAGGCCATCCAAAGACGCGGAAGAAAAAAAAAGAAAAAAAAAAAGAAAAAAAAAAAAAATTAAAGCTGCAAGCAGCGTCGTTCGGCCCTCGCAGCGAAGCTGCTCGCCCTCCTTCCGCACCCCCTCCGCTCCATCCCCGACCCTCTCCAAACCCAGCTCCGCGCTTCTCCATCCTGTCCGGCAGCCGGGGGCACCAGGGCACGTCTGGCAGAACAGAAAGTCAACCACCCCGACACCAGAAACCGTGAACGGCCTCCTCGTCCACACCTCACCCTGACTCAGCATCCCCTCTGAGCCCACCATTACACGTCTCACCACTAGGAGATACTCTATCTTTACCACACTGGTGATGTGATGTTCAGTCTCGGGCAAATCGGAGGCTGTTTGTGGAAGTTACAGTCAAACGTAAGGTCACAGCGTCACGCCAGAATTCGCCATTGTATCAAATCCCCTCCCTTCCTGAAAAGCTAGCAGATCTGAATTGTCATTACAACATCATGAAGACAGTGCATGACCTTAGTGTCATGTTCACTAAATTAGGGGGGACAAATATGGGCATTTCACCATGAAAAAATCGACTTCCTGTAGTCAGGGGGCGGGGCTTAGGTGATGTCAGCTGTCCACATTGTCATTGTCTTGAGATGTGGTCAATGATCACACAGACACAGTTTGATATAGATCTGATCATGCACATGGGAGTTGTTAAGTCAAGGAATGTAATGGCGAAAGGTCAAAGTTTGAGGCTTAGCCACGCCCACACCTTTATACTTATTTGAAATCCGATGGTTGAATTTTTTCCCCTTTGTCTTAAGAGTATGTAGCAGAAGTTTGAAGGCGATTGGTGAAAAGGGCGATGGTGCAACACTCTCCAAACAACGTGTGCGAAAACCACTAAATCGAGTACTTGGACCAAAATGGCCGACTTCCTGTGCGACTTTGCACTTTGCTCCAAGAGACTTTTTTGTAGGTCTTGAGACACCACATTAGTGTGCCAAATTTCGTGTTCCTCAGTGAAAGCATGGCTTGGGGCTGACAGTTTTAATGGTCCTAGGGGGCGTTATTTCAGAAAATAGGCCACGCCCACAAACTTCAGCTGTCCATTTCTATTAGGGGTCAGAGTAGGATCACTCATCAGAAATTGTGTGGCGATGTCACAATGATTGAAGAAATGAGAGACAAACGTATTTCCATGGCATGATGGCAAACTTCGCCATACTCCCAAAGCCCCGCCTTTATTCGAAACCTGCCAGTACTATAGACCAAGTGACCTCAACTTGTCTGCTGCTATTTGCCAGTGATTGCTGGTGATTGAGTAAAAGGAGTCCAATAGGGAGCTGTGAAAAAAAGAGTGGCGTGGCGACAAGTCAAAGTTTGAGGCTTAGCCACGCCCACACCTTTATACTTATTTAAAATCCGATGGTTGAATTTTTTCTTCTATGTCTTTAGAGTGTATAGCAGATGTTTGAAGGTGATTGGTGAAAAGGGTGATGGAGCATCACTCTCCAAACTACGTGTGCGAAAACCACTAAATCGAGTACTTGGACCAAAATGGCCGACTTCCTGTGCGACTTTGCACTTGGCTCCAAGAGACTTTTTTGTAGGTCCTGAGACACCACATTAGTGTACCAAATCTCGTACTCCTCAGTCAAAGCATGGCTTGGGGCTGACAGTTTTAATGGTCCTAGGGGGCGCTATTTCAGAAAATAGGCCACGCCCACCAGATGTTCACATCAGATTCTTTTGGGGGCCGGACTAGGATCACTCCCAAGAAGTGTCGTGGCGATATCTCTAGAAATGACGAAATGGGAGGCAAACGTAAGGCCACGTCGGTACGCCTGACTTCGCCGCGCCGCCACAGCCCCGCCTTCTGCAGAAAACTCCCATAAAGTGACGCCAAGAAACCCCAACTTGTCTTCAGTTACCTGCTACAAATTTGGGATGATTATTTGAAAGGGCGATTTTTTGAAAATTTCCCAGTAAAACTTGACCTTTTAAGTCCTGAGGGGGCGGGGCTTATGTGACATCATCAATCGAACATTCATTTGTCTTCGGGGGGCGATGCCGATTGTCTATAGAAAGTTACTTTAACTGTAATTCTTTCATTTATGAAATTATAGCAATTTGAATTTTTTTGGCGAGTGCTCGAACTTTGAGGCCTGGCCCCGCCCCTTCATTATTTACGAAAAGTCAATTTTATTGTCTCATTTTAATCGTCCATCGCTTCTGTTCGATAGCACACTATTTTTGAGACGATCGTGCTAAAAATGACCAAACTGTTCAACCAAATATAGACCCTAGAAATGGCCAAAATGTCTAAAAATCGCCATTTCAACCCAAAATGGCCGACTTCCTGTTTGATATTGACCATGGTTGCAAGAGACTTTTCTGTGCGGACTGTTGAGTACTACAAGTAAACCAAATTTCATAACTGTACGATAAATTAAGCTTAATGGAGAGGGGTATTTTTCACTTTCTAGAGGGCGCTGTTCAGCCACTTTTTTATGAACTTTCACATTGCCACTGAAATACGTAAATTTCACGCACTTTCTATATTGGGCCAGAATTTGGTGAGTTTTTGGATATGCTAAGACCCCCTAAAGGCCACCCAAAGACGCGGAAGAAAAAAAAAAATAATAATAATAATAATAAATAATAATAATAAACGGAGCAGATACAATAGGCCTTCGCAGCTTCACTGCTCGGGCCTAATAATAAACGGAGCAGATACAATAGGCCTTCGCAGCTTCACTGCTCGGGCCTAATAAGAAGAAGAAACGGAGCAGATACAATAGGCCTTCGCAGCTTCACTGCTCGGGCCTAATAAACGGAGCAGATACAATAGGCCTTCGCAGCGCTTCGCTGCTCGGGCCTAACTACCATTTCAGGCAGCTTCCTAGGAGAGAGAAGACCGGAACAGCGCCACAATGCGTAGTGGCCAAAATTATATTACATCCGCAGTGGTTTAGGATTTCCATTGGGAATGAATGAGATTTGGTTAAGGGGCGTTTAGCTAAACAATTCTCGGTCCCGGCATGGGGCACGGGCGACCGCAGTTAACTTTAGCTTGATGCATTGAACAAAATGTCAATTTTTCACAAAAACAATTTGCACTTGACCATCACTTCAACTTCCTCGTTAGTATAGTGGACAGTATCCCCGCCTGTCACGCGGGAGACCGGGGTTCGATTCCCTGACGGGGAGACCGCAGTTAACTTTAGCTTGATGCATTGAACAAAATGGCCAATTTTGCACTTGACCATAACTTCAACTGCTGCTATTTAACCCCAGGTCTCTTGCGTGGCAGCTGTTGAATGCTACCACTGGCCTACCAACCAGGACACGCTAACCTTTATGGCCTGCACGTATCATGCATGGCACAGTAAAATGTGCAGCCTTCATTTTCTTTTCAGAATAGTTACTTCTACTTGTTTTTCTCATTGTCACTGAGGTCTCTACATGTTTGTAATGGAAGCTTTTTGTATTTTGATACGGCATCTTGTTGGAACTCAATTGAACTGTAAGTCGTTTTGTAAGTTGAACCTGAATGCATAAATCAACATTTTTTAGCTTGCTTTCCACATCAACTGCACCACCGTGTCTTCATTTACACTTATTCGTTGAACTGCAGTGATTGATCATTTGATATGTTTTTTAGCTGTCATTTAGGACAGCCATTGGAACACAGGGTTTCTTCCTAATGTGTCGTTTTTCTCAGCATTTCTGTGGTGGAAACCTTTAGGATGTTCAAACCATCTTTACTCATTGCCACAGCTCCAAGGGTAACCAATAAATGCTGTCTGATGACAATTGTTGCACATCATGCAATGCCATCTGTTGGCATAGATGTTTCAAAAGGCCCGTTGAGGAATAGGCGCATGAAGAGTAAGAGGTCATTGTTCGTATTGGTGAGCGAATCACTGCCTGTCACACGAGAGACTTGGATTATAGATGACTACTAACTTTGATGGATGCATTGGACAGGCCTTGGAATTCTATCCAACAGAGGTTGCATTGGCCGGGAATTGAGCCCGGGCCTCCCGCGTGGCAGGCGAGAATCCTACCACTGGACCACCAATGCACACAAGCGCATTAGCAACGCCAGTACTCTTGGTGCACAGGACGGTAACATGAGCAGGCTTTTTTTTTTTTTTTCGGTACTGGACTTCTAGCCTTTGGGTTTCACCATTGCTACATTTTCTGCCTGTTAATTTGCTCAGCATTTCTGTGCTGACAACCATGAGGACCTTCAAAGAAGTTTTACCCATTGTAAACGTCACAAGTTGTACAAATAACACTTTTTGGACCATGCATGGGAGTCCAGGACAAGGTCCGGCGGCTATCAGTCCAGCCCTTAACCGGGGCCCGAAACGTCTTTCGTGCGTGGATGGCAAAATCACCACCAGCGTAAAACCACACTGTCAACTGGTTATTAAAAAATTAAAGGGTGCAATTTAATTTAGGTACTCACTCTCTCCCTGAGTGGCAGACTCGCCCTGAGTCCGTGCGCGAGAGCCTGTTAATGGAAGTTCGTCTGCGGAGATAAACAGCTGGCCGATGGGGCAATTCTCAGCCCCCCGGACTTTGATGAGGAAGAGGCGCCATGCAGCTCTCCGAAGGCGAACTCCCACTGAAGGGATCTGCTCTCCCGGGTTTCAGCACCAAAAACGTTGGGTAATTTTTATTTGTCCTGTATTACCTCAAAGAAAACTCAGAGCACACACAGAGGGATTAGATTGATAATTTGGTACATTGTAAACAACCTTAAACAGACAAGGAACACATACTTTGCAAAGTGTGAGATACTTGCAAAGGGTGAGAAAAATCAATCCACACCAGTCGAAAACCAGTTTCCTCTCACCCCGAGTCGAAACTCTGGAGTGAATTTATTTGCAAGAGCACACACACACCCATAAATTCCTCAAAAACCCCCTTGGCCTCAGGAATCCACAGAAGACAAAAGGGATTCTTCAGATAATAGATCAGCGAGTCTCTTGGCCAGGGCAAGACGGTGTTCCTGCATAAGAGACTCCCGGTCTGGCCGGTTTGGCCTCCATATAATAGAACAAAAGTGCCTAAATCATAAAGGAGTTGCTGCAAACATTTAAATGTAAATAAGTACCTCAAGCAGAAAGGAAGCCCTCAGGCAGAAAGGAATTCCTGCAAACATTTAGGGTTAGGTAACTCTGTTTGACAATTAGATTTACCTATCAGTAAAAGTCACAAGTTGTACAAATAACACTTTTTGGACCATGCATGTTGCCAATCATGCAAAGCCAGCCAATGACATTGATATAGCGGGTCAGTAGTTGGCTGATACAGAATGTGAGTTCCTCGTTAGTATAGTGGACAGTATCCCCGCCTGTCACGCGGGGGCCAGCCGCATAAAGGCGTAATGCACTGACAGCCAATCAAATTGCAGCTTAAAGCTTCAGCACATCAACAACTTCCAAAACCGGACTTGCCACCTTGCAGTGGGTTCGAAAACTGTTAAGTCAAAAATGTGTAAATTTTTCAGCAGCTTTTTTCATTTTTATGTTCATATGCCAATGAATAACATAAACTTTATTTTTAAAATAATTGAATCTACACCTATATAAAAATTATTGTGAGCAGGAACGATATATACATGTGTGTATGTGCGTGTGTGTGTTTATATGCGTGTGTGTGCGTATGTGTGTATGCGTGTGTGTGTGTATATGCGTGTGTGTGTGTGTATGTGTGTGTATATATCTATATAAATGAATTAGTACTTCAGATGTAAATACAGTCTGGGTTCTTTTCAATCATCTTTATTATAATTCAAATCTTAAAAACATTTTTTATAAACAATCTAGGAATTTGAATAGTAGCAATACATTTAAAGGAAGATTGATCCATCTCCACAATTTTAGCTATTTACAAAAAGGGCTTGACAATTTAAATGGAATAAATGTCACTTTCTTTAACCCTCCCACTGTCCTAACAGGACATTTTGCCTGGTGTAAATTGTGTTTTAATACTGCTATAGTAAGGGTGAGCTGCCATTTCTGTTTAACCTTTTGCTTGTTTGATAAGCCAGGCAGATATATGGTACTTCAAGTGTTATTGAGTAGTAAGGTTTATTCTTTATTATTTTGGCCTTTGACTCACCCTGAAGCAAAACGCAGTGGTCTCAGCCTGGTATACATAGATTTCTTAGGGTTAATTGTTAAAACTCTGTTAATTTTCTTTTGCTGAGACAGTCTTTTCAAATCTAATGATTTTATGTTATAATTAGTTACTGTTGTTTGAGTTTGTTCAGTTTGATTTTCTAACTCCTGGAGTGATGTATTTACATCTTTTCTTTTACTATGACTGTTGTTTAAATGTTTTATTTTGCCTTTAAGTTGCCTGATCCGTAAACAAGTAAGAACATCCTGATGTGAGATTTTGTTTTTGTTTCTTGGATTCTTGTCATAAGCAGACTCTTTGCCAAGGAGAGATATCTGGCCATAATGGTTTGACTTACTGTTTTTACAGAAAGGTGTTTGGCTTTTTCATAAACCTAAAAACTTCTTGTTAAATGAGTCTTATCAACCAGTTATTGGGTTACATAAACTAATGGTGTGGGTTGTTTAATACAACATGGAAAATGAATTGATGAATGTACTTTGGTATAGTTTGCTGATAATTATATGAATTGATTCCAGCTTAAGGATGATGATGGTAAATTTCAGGTGAATTTTGGCCCCATTTGGAATCCAAACTGAACTGTATACTGAATGGTTGTTGCTGAAGATGTCAAAAAGCCACAATGACCCTTTTGCGCTTTCTCACCGCAGGCCATGGAACCAAGGAGTTTGGGGTCCTGTTGCACGTGTTAACACCGCAAATGAGGCGTCAAGGTCACTCATCTCATCCCTCCCACTGCTGCATACTGCTGAGAGGCCACTACAACTGATCATCATCGGATAGAATGGGCTCGCTGAGGACGGCAGATAAGTAAAAGATCTGCCTTAAGCTTGCAGGGCCAATCCACCATGTCGCTGCTGATGGTGGGGGATCGCACTTTGCTCTGAAACTGCCCCTCAGCATCTGATGGAACAAGAGGAATAGCAGCAGTTGGGAGGGACAACGGAGTCAACATCTGGTGTTTGAGACCCCTCCTGGGTCGTCCACACGACACTGTGACCTGCCTCCAATGACGTATCCAGTACCCCAAATCTCCCGTCTGGTTTCATGGCTCCCTGTCCAAAAGACATCCCCTCACCATCTCTCAGAGTATCTCTCTCTCTCTCTCCTGCCACACAACTGGTGTGGCCCAAAGTGCAGGTTGGCTCCCTGCCCCCCACTTCACGTTGCTTGAAGATGGGCATCCTTACGAGGACATTTGAGCTGAAGAAAGAGAGTCTGCGTCTGTCTCATCTCGACGAAAGGGCAACACCATTCTATGGATGACATTGTTTTAACATCAACTTTCCCCCTCTAGAAACTTCCTGAAATCCAACGAATCGACTGAGTTGGCTGGTATCTGATAATTGAAATCAACTCGTGTTAAAGTTTCTTGCACCTATTATGGTTATCTTAATAAAGCTAGGCACACAGGATAAAGTAGATTTTGGTGTTTGGGTTATTGTTAAGCTAAAATCATCGTATTGATTCATAATTCGTGCTTATTGATTATTGGGCTAGTGAAATCTTATTCTGATTTGTTAAAACAACAAAAATGAACATCAGGAGGGATTGTTAGGTATTTTTTTATTGTTCATCTTTGATTGTGAAGTTACCTCACTTTTAGGAAAAGTCCAAACCAGGGAGTTTCTGCCAGACCAAGAAACTTGTAGATCTAGTATCTGAAGAATTCCTTTGTCCTGTGCATTCTAAGACCAAGGGGTTTTCCATTAGTTAAAGCAAAACTGGTCAGGTAGGAAATTAGCTCAAATCTAGAAACTTCTCTTGTGTTCTTTGTAGACTTCCTAAGGCAAAGAAGGGTGGTTCATAAATTGTGGGTGTAGTTTATGTATTCAATAAATTGACTCCACGAGCTTCGGCTCCTTTGTGAGAGGAAAATGGCTTCTGACTCCAGTGTGTCTCTGTGCCTCACTCTCACCCGTTACAAAGTGAGCTTTGTAACGTATGTTATGGCCTTTGCAAAGTGTCACACTTTGCAGAGTTTGTTGTCTGTTTAAAGGTTTGTTACAATTTACCAAATTAAGAATCTAATCCTAACTTCCTTTAAGGTAATATAAGAACAATAGTATAAATTCAAATACCCAACACATGTATATTAAATCACCCAAAATGACAGCATGATCATATCTGGGGATAAAAACTGACAGCAAATCAGCAAAGTTAGTCAAAAAATCCAGACAAAAATTTGGTGGACGGTAAATAAGCATCCCCAGAAATTTAGAAGAAAACCCAAAGTCAAACAGGGAGTATTCTAAACTACGGAAGAGCATCTTCGAGCCCACTTAGCGACAGCTAAAGCAGTCCTTAATAACTCTGGCCAGGCCACTTCCTCGGCCAACAGTCCTGGGGGAATTGAAACAAATATACCCTTCTGGTAATAGTTTAGCCAGGACACCGACGTGCCCTCAGTTTGATTAAATACATGTTATATCATATGTTATGTATTTTTATGAAATGTTCATGTTGCTTGGTCTGTGAATCTTTCTTTGTGTGGGATGATGGGCTCCTGTGAAATTTGTAGCCTAAGGCCAGATCTCTGGAATGTGGTTACCGTGGTAACCCTAGGAGATGGGTCTGTACCTGTATGTAACTTGAGAAGGCCCGCCTTCTCTGTCCTGTTGGTCAATAAAACCCCTGGGAAACTGAGGACTCATGGGAGTGACGTGGGGCCAGCCTCGGAGGGGGTTTCCCCTGCGTCGACTCTCCATTATTTTGGGGACTCGGGGTACAATGAAATCCTCTTTTGTGTGTGTGTTTATTTCAGGTTCAAGGGTATGGAGAAGTAAAAATTACCCAACATCATACATTTCACGTTTTGATTCCAGTCCACAAAAAGCTGCACAAATCACTAAAAGGTCCTTTACACTTCACTTTGACATAGCCACACACTTGAAGTTCCAATAGGTTTCTAATTATTAGTTAATCACATTAGAGCATGTTCACTTTGCTAAAAATGAATGATAATTTGAGAAATGTGATATATGTATAAACACACAGACATCAAAATCTAAATGAAATGTTATTTAAAATGACACAATTGTGCTGCAAAGCTAACTTGGCAAACAATAACAGCATTTATTATATTGAATACTAAGAGAATGTTATGTTACAATCTGACAGTGGTAGTGGTTGCCGCCTTGCAGGAAACAGTCCAATCAGATCAGAACTGTGAGGATTTTTGTCAAAACCACGAGCAGAGCCTCTCTGGAGCCATGTGAGGAGAGATTGAGCCAGCAGTGATGTTTCTTAAGCCCTTTTCAGATAGCCATTCTGGAATATGTGTGGGCAATTCAATCCGGTTTTTAACCGGAACTGTGTTTTCAGACACACCACTTTTGTACCAGAACTTGTCCTTTCGGCTGCGTTCACACAGCAGGGAAAAGTTCCAGATGTCTGACGGCGGCGGGGGGAGAATCGGACTCATGTTAAGAAGAAGAAGAAGAAAATATAATTTCTATAGCGCCTCTCAAGATAAAAATCACGAGGCGCTTAAGCATAATTCTGCGCACACGAAGACGCATAAGAGACCTGGATGATGAAGCTCAATGGTTAAAGGAATCACTGAAGCGGTGTGAAGTGCTCCGTCGCGCATCTAGACGGTACCGTAGGAGGCGAGCTGCCGTGGTTCACCGCATGCTACAGCAGCGGGCTATCTAGGTGCGCACAGCGTCCCCCGGTCCCCCCCTCCCCCCCTCCCCCTTGTCCAGAACTCTACCTCACCAGTCTGAAGCAGCCACCTTGTCCGTAACAAGTCCGGACCTGTTACTAGGGGCTTCGTCCGGATAAATTCCGGAACACGTTATCCAGATGTTTGTATTCAGACACAAAGGTCTTACGGACAGAGTCCGGAACATTTCCATTTTTCATGGCCTGTCTGAAGGGGGCATCAGATTCCTTAGACTGGAGGTAGCCTTCAAATAATGGCAAACAGGGAGATGGAGCCACAATTTTTTTCTCCTAGAAGATCAGAGGCCCTGAGGTAAAATTGAATGTTTGTATGACTGAAAAAAGCGAGACTGGTGAGCTTTGTTATGTTGCATACGGTGAAGAGTTTCAGGTCGGACGGAAGCCACACAGCAGAATGGTGTAGAGATCAATAGACATCTGGGAGTTAGACAGTGTGAGCCGCGAGTGGATGAGCAGAAGGATCCATGATGGCAACACTGATTGTTAGTCATGGAATGATGGGTGAGGACCATCGACATACATATATGGACAATGGGTTTCCATAGAATCCAATAATAAGTTTTTGTACTAAAATGGGAGGTGGCCACCACCGCCATTTTCACCGTGTCATAGGTTCCATCAAGCCCAGCCAATTCCATAAAAGGGAAGAGAGGTGGAGCTGAGGGTGGGGCTGTAAGGCTGGGATCAACTGACGATACCCGGTCGAACTAGCTACAAGCTAACCTGAAGCTAACCCAAAGCTAATGTGGAGGTGGGAGCTAAAGGTTGGTTTATGCTTGACGCGCCCGCGAGGTCCGCATGGCTCCGCGTGGCAAAATTGCGTCATTTTAACAACCACGCCCCTCCACCGCGCCTCCGTACGGCCCAAAATTTCCGCAACGCGCACCTAGGAAAATTTCTAATCACGCGGACGGTCGGATGCGGAAAACCATGGCGGACCGGCAAGAACTAGTATGGTAGAGGTTCGTACATACAGACATTTGTATGATTCAGCTCTCAAAGATCACAGTGATCAACATGTTGTTAATAATTCTTGGAGAGAAATAGCTCACACTGTTGGAAAAGACGAGGACGCTGTTAAAAATGCTGGAATGCCATGTTGTAAACAACAGTTTTTACTTCTACTATGGTGTAGTGTTGGATGCATGCCGTGTAGAGCTCCATGCTGCCCCGTTCAGTTTGGGAGAATATTGGCTCACCGCAGAGACAAGCCGCACGAACCATAAACGCTGCAAGTGGTGAAGCGCGTTCCATCCGCGAGCCGCATCACCAAGCGGAAAGTAAATGCGTCAAGCATAAACCAAGCTTAAGCTAACGGAGGTAGCAACCTAGCTACAACCTTAGTTAACTGTGCACAACATCAGAGCTTCTGAGTCAGAGATACGCCGGGCTGACCGTTGGGTAAAACCGGGTGGAACACAGAGGTCTCGGAGACCTCCACAGAGGTCTCGGAGACCTCCACAAGCCGGCAGCCGCACAGCAGACAAGCGCCGCTGCGATCTGAGATGTGCAGAGCTGCCGCTGGGGAGAACCGAGTGGAAAGGTTTCCATCCCAGAGCTCCACAAGCCGTCAGCCCGCGCAGCACACAGAAGCCGCAATCAGACAGAGATGCGCCGAGCTGCGGGGAGGGGAGAACCGGGTGGAAAACATTGGTCTCCTGAGAGCTCCACAAGCCAATAGTCAGAACCCAGCTCCACCAACATGATATATTTCAACCCATTTTCTAAAGTGCAGCATTATGTTTAATGCACTGGGCTTTACCCTATTACATTTAAATTTCATGGTTAAACAGTACATGTTAAAATCTAAGCTCAGCTTGGCAGTGACCTAAAATACATAAATATAATTTTACTTACCGAAAAAAATGAAGTGGAGACTCCTTGGATGCTCTATTAGTGCAATTAATGCCACAGCAAGTCATTTTGTCCAACAATTGCACAAAAAATATCCTAAACATAATACACAAACACAGAGACTCAAAATCCTGGAGCAGTTTCCAAGCCAGACCGAGGCTCTACTGAGGCCTTTCCACGGAGCTAGCTCTGTGGTCACGTGGGTCGGATGCCCATTAATTATACAGAATTTTAGGCACTTAAACTTAAACAGTGTGTTCTGTTTAACACACTTAAACAGAAGAGTGAGAACCCCCCCCCCCCCCCCCCCCCCCCCAAGTTGTCATGAGTGTAAACTAGATAATTTAAACAAAAAACATGTTTTGGTACCAGGCTGTAAACATGTTTAATTCTGCTGTGAAATTGGTATTTTTAACATGGGAGTCAATCAGGATTTGCTCGCTTCTGACACCAGCCCCCAGTGGATGAGGGTGGAACTGCAATTTTTGGTACTTCCGGGTTGAGACCAATTTTAGAGCCGCATTGTGTGGGCTTGGTGAGGACTACCCAGGAGGAGGAGGAGGAGAAATTATGGTGTGATTGAGAGGAAAGCAGGAATTCCAGAGATCCGTATAGAAAATACGTTTAAAGAAAGAGGATGAGTGACTGGCAACAGATGTTTTTATTCTCCTGTCAGATGAGCTGATGGGTTACAGGTGAGTGTGAGGATGCACCTGCTGTTGTAGCTACATTAGAGGAGTTGTCTGGGAACTCCTCTGTCCTGCAGTGGTGAGCAGCCTGGCGGAGGAGGAGATGAGGAAAAACAACACAGAGTAGAATAATAACTAATAATTACAATCTCTTGTTGTGTAGCTCACCTTACGTGCACTTTAAAACCTTGACCTGTGCCTGTTTATAGCTTCCTGTTTGTCTGGTCTTTGGAACTGGGCACAGAGAGGTTCTGGAACAGGATATTTGTCTGAGAACTACTGATGTCGTTGAGGATCCACCACCACTTTGGGTACAATTTGGAGTAGCTCAGCTCACCAGTGGATGTTGCTGCATACGACCATGTTGCATTTTCATTAGAACGCATTATTGCAGCAATTTGTAATCTAAAATAATTCAATAAAAAAAGAAACAGAAAAAAAACGTATCAACTTTGATGGAATATCTGCATCCCATGTATAGATATAAACAATTAGAAGCATTAATTTGACCATTTATTGTATTTATTACCTGGACAGCATTCTTTTGTAGGAGAATGCCAGACTTGTTGGAGTGAATCTTATTTTGAGGCTATGGAAAGCCTCCAAGGTGGATGTGTGGTGCTGAGGGCTTATCTTCTCTACGTCCTTCAGGAAACACGGAGCTAACAGAATGGCAGTGAGTTTCTCACATGCTGCAGTGCCTACATAGAAAAAGTTAATTACATACATAACATTTCCATAAACTTTAGAATGCAAGTCACCCTAACATACCTATTTGTGATCATAAATGTATGAAAGACTAACAGGGCTGTAGACATGTAGTCATTATTTAGGCATTTTAGGGCTTTTTATTTCAGTTATTGGTGCTCTGTATAAAACCATCAGCTGTGTGGTGCCCTCATGTGGCCAAATGTCCGCACTACATTTTATTTTGAAAGAAATTACTGCTGGCTAAGCAATGGTATGTGACATTTGCTGGTACATGTGTAGTGAGCCACTCCTCCACCAAACACTTTCCTCTATTTTCTATGTCAGAGGAGAAAGATTCAGGGAGGGGAGGGGGATTTGTCCTAAAAGTACAGAAACAAAACCGTAAAGGCTCAGCTGCAATGTTTACATGCACTTCCTTGGTTTGAGCCACTGTCTTGCCTCTTCTCCAACCAGAGGTACATGCAGACAGCTGGGAACAGGGCGGTGTCATGGCTGTGGACATTTGGGTCAGCGGTCCACTTTGCGACCGCCTCCAGTCCTGATGATGAAGTTGAGGCTAACCAGTGGCGGTCCCACATCTGGTGCTGCCTTTCTGTTCTCCAGCTCATCCATTTTGTTTCCAGTTCCTGGGGAGTAAAACATCCTGACATGTTTACACCTGACAAAACCCAATATTATTCATATATATCCCCAAATACTTCCTTCTCCTATGTGCCCGGGGTCAGAGTAGTGACCAATTTCCTTTTATTCCTCACTCAAACGTTTCTGCTCCCCTGTGTTGTGGTCAGTCACAACGTGATGCACATTGATCACCTCCCCCCCCCCCCCCCTCCAAAAGTGTGCTCAGGCCACACACAAATCCATTCGCACTGCTCTGAAAATAACACACACAATTCTCACCTGATATATACATAATTACCCTGAAAATGATTTTGATTTTGTTCATCAAGTATGCCTGTATGCGTTGGATATCAATGCCTTTGTTCCTGTTCAGATCCAGCATGCTGGAGCTCCCATACTCAGAGTCCTACAGGAAAGTTATTTGTAAATCTACCTAAGAAACAAATATCTCACTTTGAAAGTATTTACCAGGTGAATCAGCTCACATGTCATCACGAGTGTCACAGGGCCAGAGTCAGTAGCCTGCTTGATGATGTCATCTTGCTCTAGTCGCCACTGCCAGCTCACTGTGGGAATCACCAGCTCTGATGCTGGTAGAAGCTCTGCTTCAACAGTCCCTGCACATTGAAGGACCCCAGGCACTAAAATATGTTAAGTTATGTCATGAAATGGCACACGCACAGACATTATCAAAAGAAACACAAACAGTTTTTTTGGCTTTACCTTAGAAATCATGGAAAACGATGAGCCAGTGAAAAGGACAGCCACACAGAGCTGCAGGCTTCCTTCTGGGATGTTGTGCTCCATGGGCTGGCTGGACCACTCATTATGGTGCTTACAGCGTGAACACTGCTGTGTCACATGGAGCAGTGTGCCGATAGTCGTCGTGCCTAGAACACAACGACCGGTGTAGATGGGACACCTTCTGAACAGATCCAGCAACTTTTCCTCATGAACAATGCATTTCTTGTCCTTTTGAGGACGGACCTCATTTATAAATATCATAGGAATAATGAAATGTTTTATACAAACATTTTTATTACTTTACCTAGAACAGTTCACAGAGCTTACACTCTGGTTTAGGTGGAAGCTGGGATCAAGAGCAGACACCTCACATCTAGGTCTTTTCAGAGGTGTGGAGGCTTCTCTGGGACTTTCTGGAATGTGAATTTCCATCATGGCCCCTCTGGCACAGACACGCTGTGGCTGGGGCTGAGCTGGGTGGCTATGTAAAAAACAAGCATACATGTTTATAGATGTTTAAAAGAGCAGAAAATCACATGTGCAACAATAAGCTGTTTACATAAATAGTGTTTAAACTAGAAGGAGATTAAAAAGAAGTCACCTTTGCTATGCCAGTAGGGCTTCACATTAACCTGGACAAGTGCATTCTAAATGGTCAGTCTGACAGCCAGTGTCTTGGGTCGATTTAGCCTGAAAAAAACAAAAGCACATTGTTGTTGGAGTTTATAAAAGCACAAAATATTTATGCACTTTATGACATATCTGGTGTGTGATCTGACTAGATGTCAGTAAGAACTTGGTGTCCAAAATCAGACATGTAAATGTTCTTATCATAGGCGAGCTCGGACACGAGTTCAAAGAGGTCCTGTGAGAAATTAGGTTTCCACTGAAATATTCTCCTTCCATCCATTTTCTCCCGCTTACCTGTAGTCGGGTCGCAGAGGCCCAGACCTCCTTCTCCCTAACTTGGGCCAGCTCCTACGGGGGAATCTTGGCCAGGCTAAAAACCTATGTTTTCTCTAATGACTTTTGCAAATTAATAGCAAATGATTAGAATTTCACAAGAATTATTTTCAATTATGAGGACGAAACAACCTAAAATAAAGGATGGATTTCAAACTGAGCGAGATTGCATCCTTTTACGTCACATTAAAAATGATAAATGCACCTGATGGATGCTATTGTATCAGGTTACAGTTGAACACGACACAAGTTGGAACAGATCCTCTGAAAGAAAAAATAAACTACAAACTGAAACACGAGGAATGTTTTTACTATTATTGCTATTGTTATTGTTCCTGAGATAACATCACTGCTTCATCACCTGGTTCTGCTTCCTGCTGCTCTGGGTTCCGGTTCTTCTGGAGTTCTGGATGTCCTGTGGTTTTTCTGGATCGCTATAGATCGCTGGGATCTGGTCTGTTTCTGCTCATTGCTCTGGCTTCCTTCTCATCGTGGTCCCTACCAGCAGATTATGCTAAGTAGATTACTATTTCCTGATTGGGATATCTATTGACTATTCTGCTGTGTGGGGGGTTTCCTTACTCCTGTTGCTTCGGTGAATGAAAACTAACTGTCTTCCCCTGCTGAGTCCTCAGGGCGTCTGAGATTGTCCAACGCCCCGTGGTCTTCTACCCGTGACCTCGTGACCTTGGAAGGGGAAGAGATGTTGCATATCAAAGGGGTCAATTTTTCATCGTCTAATAGACCACACCTTTCATTTGCGGACAGGAAAACACCATCTGTTTGGACACCCAGGTCCAAACATACCTGTGCCCCAGTTGTTGCTGCCGTGGGAAGTCTAAACATTGTCAAGGTCTCATGCAGACTCCTGCATTTTCACTCTGAGGAGAGTCATCTGAAATTATAAATAATTTTACAGCTTAAGTCTGAATAATTATACGTGTTGAATGAACAAGATGTTTAAATCCAATGTTTGAATAACCTGTGCTTTAACCAATGATGGCTCTTACAATGATCCATTTCAGATCTTATCTACACCAGATCAGTGTTTGATTTAACAAGTTAATCCATATTTACACTCATACACATTATAATAAGATACTTATTATTCACCATATTTCCTCACGTTACACCTCACATAAGTGTTTTAAAACATTCTCATTCACAAAGTGTTAAAGATGCCTGTGGATGGACACAACTTCCCAAAGATCCGCAGCTGTGTTCCCAACATTTTTCTCCTGATATGTTTGAGGCTTATGGTCGACCACAATGACTTAAAGAGCTCACCAGAGCGGCTGGGTATAAGAGAAGGCAGAAACTAAATGCTTTACCGACCATTTTCCCACACAAGCAGCCTAAACGCCCTCGGAGAGACAAGAGACGCTAGACGCTCTCCTGGGCCGACAACCCGCTCCTGCAGCTTCTGCTTATGTCACGTTCAGCGAACCATCGGACACGCCACTCATCACGGACTGAACATTCACCTCTCCCGTCAGTAAAACAGTAAGTGTAGCAATACAGTGTTGTCCACATATATACGATCTACAACAATGATTAAAGTGGTTTCACTGAATATCCTAATCATCTTTAAAGCACACGACAGCTCTGGATGCTACAATTCTCCAAAATCATTCATAATTGAATAAGTTTTATCACACAATAACTTTCCGTTATTTTCTGCTGACAAAAATGTGAGCTCTGGAAAACAAACACTTTTCCTCTCGGTTACCATGGAGACGCATTTCCCACACACGCATGACCGGTTTTGTCCTGCTCTCGCTTCATCCCGCCCTTCTTGCTCTTCATTTTGAAGCTAGTTTTGTGAAACATGGTCAGTGATGTCCTCATTAATGTTTCACTCTGGTTCAAACTGAAAAGGCTGAACAAATGACATGTTGATGTCGCTGAACAGTCACTACAGGGTTCCAAAGCTGGCCGGTGCAACCGAGGTACAACCGAGTGATGTCACTACCCAGAGTGCAGTGCGACGCTAACAACAATGGCTGAACAGGTGGATGACAAGATGGTGCCGGTGTGTGTGGCACGCCGTCTGTCTCACGGACACTCTCCTCTGTACATGTTTATTCCTTTTTTGGTTCTTGCGCTTTGTGTGGACAGTGCATCCCTACTGCTGACTTATGATCAAGCAATGCTTCTGGAACTCCGGCCTGATGTCAGTTCCATCAGCCCGGTGATTGTGACGAGCCGGAGCGATTTTATTCCCCCGCGCTCATTTCGGAGCCTCTCGGTGCCACCTGTCCCTCCGCGGTGTGCATTCGGTCATCATCAGCGGAGGAGGCGCCGCTGGCATCATGGCTGTCGAGGTGGGAAACATGTGCACCTACGTGCCAAACCGCCCCGGTCCTTGAAGGAGCTCGCCAGGCTGTGTGGGCCTGGACGTCTTCTTGTGGCGCCGTCACGTTTGTTGGATCCTCCACCATCCTGCTTGGTGCCATTGGTGGGCTTTGACTTGGATGCTCCGTCGCACCGTGTATTCCGGGGGTTTTGCTACCGCTGGAAGGGTGCCAACCTTACTAATCTGCGTCATGTGGACTATGTGTCAACTGCTCCTGTGTCTTTGGATTCTGCTGCTACTGGACTAAATACGTTATCGTCGGCTCGCCTCGGCCTGGTTAATGCAAGGTCGGTAATGAACAAAACTTTTATTCTAAAAAACTTCTTTGAGGAACAAGGGCTCGATTTTTTGGGTGTTTGTGAAACCTGGATGCCGATGGGAGACACGAGTGCCCTGTCGGAATTATTACTTGCAGACTGTAGTTGTTTTAATGCGCCAAGAACTGCCGGCAGGGGCGGGGGGCTCCACATTGTTTATAAGTCAGGTTTCAGCTGCAAACAGATTATCCCTTTAAGTCCTTTTTCTAGTTTTGAGGTTTGCTCTTTTGAACTTGGACCTTTTCCTCTGCTTTTTGTGGCATTGATTTATCGCCCGTCTGGACTGAATGTGGAATTTCTAAAAGACTTTGCTGATTTCTTGGCTATGAATGCGTTGAAATATGATCATATTTTGATTGTAGGAGATTTAAACATCCATATTTGTTGCCCTGATAAGCCGATGGTCGAGGACTTTTCGCACCTGTTAA
This sequence comes from Nothobranchius furzeri, assembly GCF_043380555.1. Classification (NCBI taxonomy): domain Eukaryota; kingdom Metazoa; phylum Chordata; class Actinopteri; order Cyprinodontiformes; family Nothobranchiidae; genus Nothobranchius; species Nothobranchius furzeri. The sequence continues at coordinate 43,385,356 of NC_091754.1, forward strand.
GTTCACTGAATCTTTCTCAGTGGGTTAAGGGTCCTACACATGTGAAGGGACACACTCTTGACCTAGTTCTTTCCTCTGGTCTTCCATCCATTAATGTGCACACGTTGAGGCCTGTTTTCTCAGACCACTCTCCGATTTTATGTAATTTTAGTGTTCCGTCTCGGCAGGTCCCAGCTTCTCGTCCTGAGAGGAGCAGTCGTGCCATAAATCCTGCTAAGGTGGCGAGATTCAGTGAGTGCTTTAGTCTAGCAGGACAGGATCTTCTCTTAGCCCACTTCCCTGTTAAAGAGTTTATTACTCGTTTTGATACGCTATGCACATCTGTTTTGGATGATGTTGCTCCCTTTAAGATTAGGAAACGAGGGCATAGGGCAGAGCCGTGGATGTCTGATGAGACCCAGGCCTCCAGGCAGGCCTGCAGGAGAGCTGAGCGAAAGTGGAAGCAAGACAAACTTCACGTGTCCTATGAAATTTATAAAAAGTCCCTTTTTGACTACCAGAAAGTGGTACGACAGGCTAGGATCAGATACTATGCCAACATTGTGGAATCAAATTCTCATGACCCACGCACTCTCTTTAAGGCAATTGATTCAGTACTGGAAACTGCAACTTATGCCTCCAGTTCCACGGCTGCGATGGCCGGGACATGTGAAGGTTTTCTTCACTACTTTGTGGACAAGATAGTGATGATTCGGGCTGCTACAGTAGGCCGCACTGCTGTTTTCGTGGCACCTATGCCACTTAGGGCAAACCTGCCAGCCTTCCAGACTAAATCTATGACAGAGGTAGAGGAACTCATTTCTAAGCAAAAACCTTCTGGTTCCCCTTATGATGCTCTTCCCCCAAGGATGCTTAAGGAGGCTTTTTCTGTTCTGGCCCCTTATATACTGGTTATCTTAAATACCAGTCTGGCCTGTTGTGTGGTTCCCCTTACTTTTAAGAGGGTTGTTGTATGACCACTGCTGAAAAAGAAGGGGATGGAGGAAACTGTAAGCCAATTACAGACCTATCTCACATCTACCTTACTTATCTAAGCAGCTTGAGACGGTTGAATATTTACAGTTGATTGCATTTTTAGACACCCACGAACTCTGGGAGATCTTTCAGTCAGGGTTCAGAGCAGGTCACAATACCGAGACTGCACTTTTAATGGTTCTCAATGATGTTTTTTAGCTTGTGACAGGGGGGAGGGGGGGGGGGATGCTGTTATTCTTTTGATGTTAGATTTGTCTGCGGCCTTTGACACGGTCGATCATGACATACGTTTGGATCGGCTACAACATTGGGCAGGAATTACCGGTGCAGCCGTACAATGGCTACACTCCTACATATTCGACAGGAGTTTTTGTGTCAGTGTAGGTGAAACCTCCTCGACCTGGGCGGGACTCAAGTGGAGTGTGCCACAGGGGTCTGTACTGGGTCCGCTTCTTATTGCCATCTACTTACTACCATTGGTGAATCTTCTTCGGCAGTTCGGCATGCGTTTTCATTTTTATGCTGACGACTGTCAGATCTACCTTCCCCTTCAGCGGGGGGTCGATGGGTCAATATCAAAGCTTGTAGATGCCTTAGAGCAAGGGTGTCAAATATACCGCCCGGGTTAAATCCGGCGGATTTTTTAAAAATTAAAACACATATTATCAAGATAAACCAGCAAAGGTAAGACTGAATTTATGCTTCTGCAATTATGAGATGAGCTGTTTTTTGCTGCTTTGCTTGAAGCTCCGTGAGTTTTGCACAAAGTACTTGTATTGTTTTAAAGATGAGAGTCTGTGCTTTAATTTAATAGCTGCTTATGTGGATAGGTTCATTTAGCATTGTCGCTACTGCATGTTTTTCTCTGTATAAATTTAGTTTCTTTTTGTGTTCTTTTCCTTTAGCAGCTTTTACTGTTGGAATTGGGTGTTGTTGAGAAAATTATTAGATGAGCTTCTTCTCGTTAAGAAGATGTAACCTTGTTTTTGGAATGACTTTGTACCTGGAAGTGCATGCGGACCTGGGTTCATCTTAGTAGCACAGTATTGTTTCCGCTTTTTTCCTTTAACAACAGCACGGCGGGTAACAGTGAGACATTCAACATGTGTCAGCCAAGCGCTCGCTAATAAAACCCTGACACCAAGTGGAGTTATATATTTTAGCACCAAACATGTCTTTTTCAAAGCCTGCAGCGAAGAAAAAGGTTGGTGATGAGTACAACAGACAGTTTCAGGAAAAATGGAAAATGCAATACTTCTTTGCTGAGCACCAGGGCACCCCTATGTGTCTTATTTGCACAGAGAAAGTAGCGGTGAACAAGGAATACAATTTGAAACATCATTACACAACTAAACATGCTGAGGAGCATGCAAAATACCAAGGAGATGAGAGAGCCAAACGGATTGCCAATCTTAAAAACATCTTTTCTGAGGCAAGATTTCTTCAAGAAAGCAACCAAGGAGAGTAATGCAGCAGTTGAAGCTAGCTACATGGTTAGTGAGATGATTGCTAAAGCAGGAAAGCCATTCACTGATGGTGAATTTGTCAAAAAGTGCATATTACAGGCTGCAAATATAGTCTGTCCAGAAAAGAAATATCAGTTTAGCAACATCAGCCTTTCTGCCAACACAGTAGCAGATTGCATTTCTGATCTGTCAAGTGACATTTATGACCAACTGTGTGAGAAAGCCAAATCTTTCAGTGTATACTCAGTCGCTCTTGATGAGACCACAGACATCAAAAAGCCTGGTCTCATAGAACAGTTCATCAACTCATCACTCATCACAGTCCCATGTATAAAGTGTGAATAGGAGAGGACACTGTACACATCCCTGAGGAGAACCAGTACTGAGGGTGATGTTGCTGGACTGATGAGGGCCAAGTCTGACAGACTGCGGTCTGTTTGTGAGAAAATCCTTGATCCAACGGCAGATACAGTTGGAAAATCCCAAATGAGCCAATGTCTGGACCAGGAACTCCAGAATGATATGGTTAAATGCTGAGCTGAAGTCTAAGAAAAGCATTCTCACATAGCTTCCCTGGTGTTCCAGATGATCCAGCGCAGTGTGAAGTGCTATGTTGATAGCATCATCTGTAGATGGATTAGCCCTGTAGGTGAACTGATGTAGATCTAGGGTAGGTGGCAAACTACCCCTAATGTGCTGGCAGACCAGTTTTTCAAAGCACTTCATTACAATAGGACTGAGTGCGATCGGCCCGTAGTCGTTCGGAGTGTCCACTGCTGTCTTCTTAGCAATGGGAATGATAGTGGAGGTTTTGAGGCAGGGAGGAACGATGCATAGTGATAAGGACCTATTGAAGATGTTAGTAAAAACCCTCGCCAGTTGGTCTGCACAAGCACGTAGAACTTTCCCTTGGATTCCATCTGGGCCTGCCGCCTTCCTGGGATTAACTGACTTTAAAACGCATCTCAATTGGTCCTCCTGCAGTGTCAGTGTGCTGTTGTTTGGGGCGGGTGGGGGTGGTATGGCCACCGCAGGCCTGGTTATCTCAAAACGGGCAAAAAAATAGTTTAAGTCCTTGGCCAGTAGTCTGTCATCCTTTGATGTTTCCTGTTTCCTGCCTCTGTAATTAGTAACGTGGTTTATTCCCTGCCACATTGCCCTGGGATTGTTGTTTGCAAAGTGATCCTTAATTTTCCTCTTGTAGGCTGCTTTGGCTTCTCTGATGGCTTTCTTTAATTCTGCCCTCGCTGCCTTATACGCTGCCTGATCACCCAACTTAAAGGCAGTGTCCCAGCTTCTTAGGAGAGAATTCACCTTACTAGTCATCCAGGGTTTTTGGTTTGGGAACACACTGATCCATTTGTTTATGGTGACAGTTTCCACACAGTTTCTAATGTAAGAGAGTATGGTATCAGTGTGCTCTTGTAGATTTTGGCTGTAGAACAAGTCCAAAATAGTTTAGGAGAAGCAGTCACGTAGCTGTGAGATGGCTCTTCAGGCCAGATTTTGATTATCTTAGTTTGGGGCTTACTTTTCCTCAGCAGGGAGACGTAAGTGGGAGTGAGGTACAGACAAAGGTGGTCAGATCCATCCAGATGTGGGAGGGATTTCGCTCTATAGGCGCTTCTGATGTTTGAATAAACATGATCCAATTTATTTTTCCCTCTGGTGGCAAAATCCACAAACTGGACAAATTTGGGCAGCACCACTTTTAGGCACGCTTTATTAAAATCTCCAGCAACAATGAAGACCCCGTTAGGATGCGTAAGCTGTAGTTTATTTATGGTATTGAGCAGGAGGCTGAGGGCCGTGCTCACTTCAGCCTCCGGCGGTATATACACAGCCACCACAATAACTACTGTAAACTCCCTCGGGATGTAAAAGGGTCTGCATGAGACCACCAGAAACTCCACATCAGGAGAGCATTGTGTGTAGATGGTGCGGCTGTTGCAGCACCACTCGTTGTGCACGTAAACACACAGCCCGCCCCCCCTGCTCTTACCTGAGTCACTGTTACGGTCATGCCGGTGCAGCGTGCGGTCTGCTAGCTCGACTACAGCATTGGGGATCATCGGATGAAGCCATGACTCCGTAATAAAGATAATGCTGCAGTTTCGTATAAAACTCGTGGTGGCAATCCGTAGCTCCAACTCGTCCATTTTCTGGATAATGGATCTGACGTTAGACAGAAAGAGGCTTGGTAGTGCTGGCCGATGCGGTTGTTTACGTAGCCTAGCTTCTGAGCCAGCCCTGCATCCCCTCTTTTGCTTTCTCTCCCTCTGCCTCCTTCTTCGCCCACAGGGCGGACAGACAATCCAAGGAGACCCCGCCGGTCTTGCTATGTCCTCTTGGATGTTGTGTTTCCGATGATAGTCGTCCGAGACACACAAACTGTATCTGAGACCCACATCAATTAAGTCCTGTCGTCTGTAGGAGACTACGAAGTTGCAAAACTTCGTGGATTCACATAGCAACAATAAAAACTATAAAAACAAGCACCAAACTGGAGAGCTTAGAGCCACTGCACCTGCGCGCGCCACCATCATCACCAACACCAATCGGAGGAACTACCCAGGTTTGAGTGGAGAAATGAATTTATCTCCTTTTTGTTAGATCCCATATTTTCTCTTTACACACACAGCTGAAATTACACAAGAAAGTGAGCTCACTAGCTAGTTAAATTCTTGTTAGCACTGGACAAATTCAATTAACACTATAGGAACAATTAATCTATTTTTTCCCTGAACCATCTCTTTTAGATGAATGGGAAAACGTTGCCTGTCTGCTGATCCACCCTACGACGAAGGACACGCATAGATGTTGAAAAACGACTTCAGCAGATTAGGGATGATAACGCTGAGTTGGCTGGCTTTCAGTTAACAGAAAGTGACATTGGACATGATAGTGGACAGTTTTTAGAAATAGGTTCAAGTTGCCCACTTCAGTCAGCTTTTGCAGTCTCAGAACCTGTAGTGTATTTTGCTGAAAGTATCATGGAAGTAAATATTGATGTGTCTGAGACGCTTGTGGTTGGTGACTGTGATGATCAGGCCCAGTTATCAGATTCAGAACACTCTGAGACGAGGATGACTTAGAGACATTTTCCTTATCTGACAACATTGCCAACTGGGCCATACATTTTGGCATTTCTTTGGTTGCTTTGACAGCACTTTTGGGCATACTTAGAATGTGTCATCCTGAGCTTCCCAAGAATGGTAGGACACTGCTTAGGACTAAAACCAAATACTCAATACTGGAAAGGGCAGGCGGACAGTACCACTATTTTGGTATTCTGTCGTCACTCAGAAGAACATTGTCTAAGTACATACATAAAATTACAGAGGATTTCACATTAAAATTGCAAATAAATATAGACGGAATCCCTTTGTTTAAAAGCTCTAGTTTGCAACTGTGGCCCATTCTGGGGCTACTAAGTGTTCCCATGAAAGAACCTGTAGTTATAGGTTTGTACTGTGGAACATCAAAACCCATGTGGCAAGGTGGAGAAACGAGGGCCCAGGCGGGATTCGATCCCCCAGACTCCCGGGTGAGAGTCATACGCTCTAACCAGTCAGCCAAAGAGACATCCCCTTGGCCAAGTAGCCAGGGCGCATGATCAATCGGGACATTGTGACAGGATGCTCACACTGTCACATCTTCCCCACTCTTTCCACAAGCACGTCCTCGTGCTCCCGCGCAGGGTGCCACAAACTTCACATCCATGGACCTACTTCACCGTACTTCATGGATCCTGCCAACAACGCCAAATGTGGCAAGGTGGAGAAACGAGGGCCCAGGCGGGATTCGATCCCCCAGACTCCCGGGTGAGAGTCATACGCTCTAACCAGTCAGCCAAAGGGACATCCCCTTGGCCAAGTAGCCAGGGCGCATGATCAATCGGGATATTGTAACAGGATGCTCACACTGTCACACCCAGCTCAGCAAAAGAGTTTCTTGAAGAATTTGTTACAGAGTTAAAAGGGCTTGAACAAGGTTTTGATTTAGAGGGTAAGAATTTGAAGCTCAAGCTTGACACCATCATTTGTGACACAGCCAGGTCCTTTGTTAAAAACACAAAGAACCACAATGCCTACCACAGTTGTGACAAATGTGCACAACCAGGAAAATACCTTAACAGACGCATGACATATCCATACACAGACTTTGTTTTAAGAACAGACAAGTCATTTGAAACCAAGGCTGATGATGATCATCATAGCGGTACACATCCATTTCATGGCAGCAGTGTTGGCATGGTGTCGCAGTTTCCTCTGGATTATATGCATGTAGTTTGCTTAGGTGTTGTTCGGCGAATGCTAAATATCTGGTTGAGGGGTCCCTTGAATGTCAGAGTACCAGCAAATGTAGTGGAAATTATGTCAGCTAAACTGTTAGAAATGCGTTCCTATGTCCCCGTAGAATTTGCCCGTAAGCCCAGATCACTGAGGGAATTGGATCGTTGGAAGGCCACTGAATTAAGACAGTTTCTGCTGTACACTGGCCATGTAATGCTAGGTGCTTTTCTGGATTGCAACATGTACAGAAATTTCATGCTGCTTTTCACTGGCGTTGCATTTTTGGTAAGCCCTAAACTATGCTGCCACTCACAGTATGCACAGACTATACTGAAATCATTCATTGATCACTTTGCTGACATATATGGAAAAGATCAAATTGTTTATAATGTACATGCATTGGTTCATCTGCCAGAAGAAGTACAGAGACATGGTTGTCTTGACTCTTTTTCTGCATTTCCATATGAAAGTTACTTGCACAGATTAAAAAAAAAAACTAGTCAGAAAACCAGAATTTCTCCTTGCCCAAATTGTTCGTCGATTGTCAGAGTTAAAAACCATTGATGCTCCTTTAAGTGGTCCCTCTTTTAAAAAGCAGCATTATGTTGGTCCAATTGTAGATGGATTGTCAGTCAAAGCTCAGTATGTGTCATGATCTGAGGTAATGATTTATCCCAAGACATGCAGAATCAATACACTGGAACAGGATGTGAAAAAATAAAGATTTATTGGGTAACTAGAACTCAGGGTGAACTGGAAATCCAGTGAATAGGTTAACGGGAGCAGCGTCTGAGGGGAGGGAAACAGAGGTGAGTCCTTGATTGATACTGTAGTATGGTAGAGGATGAGATTGGTAGGAGGACTTACAGACGTAGCGTGGTGGAGGATCTCCAGGGAGGGGTGAGCTGGGAGAGAGAATGAGTGTTCCGGGATGAAGAAGAGCGGCGAGGTTTTACAACCGGAGGGGAGGAGAGAGCGAGCCAGTAGTGCTGGGAGCAGTTAGTGCCGTGAGGAGGATGGGAACCGGGAGTGAAGTCCAGAAGTCGTATGGTCGGGTTGTAAATCCAAAAACTCACAGCGAGGATGTGATGTATGAAGAGATGACTGAGCCTGAGACAACGAGAACAAAAATCTGAGCCAAAGGTCGCTAGCGAAAAACACGTTCCTAAAGTACAAAGTCTAAGTTCAAAGATCGAGGTAACACTGTGGCTGGAACTCTACCAGTAAGGCGTAATCATCCGGCACTTAGCAGTGTCCTCCGTCCTCCTTATGAAGGCCAACCGCTGATCAGCTGATTGATCACAGCTGCTGCTCTCTCTCCTGAAATCAGAGAAACTCACAAGACAGGTGATGTCATGGTGTGTGTGGAGTGCTCACCTCCCAGCTCACAACAGTATGGTGAGATGACCTGTGACAAGTGGACAGTTAAAATTTCATCCAGAGATCATGTTTTTGTCATTGGAAATGACATTTGCTGCATACATAATATTATAGAGTGCAATGATGGAGTATGTGTGATTTACAAAGAATTTTCAAACAAGTCTTTGTTCTTCACTAAAGCCGGGCGTACACTGTGCGACTTTTTCACTTTTTTGAGCCGATTTTCCAGTCGTGCGAGAAGCCACGACATCGGGGCGAGTTTTGCGCCGAGCGGTCGTGTAGTGTACAGGGGGTTACGAGAGGCGATTAACACCACGTGACCAGCCGCCGATCAGCAGTCGTGAGGTCGCAGGGACTTCTGGTGTGTTTAATATTTCGCTCGTCCCTCGTGAGGGTATCGCACTGTTGAAGCGGCGCTGCGAGCAGCTGCGAGCAGCTACGATCCAAAAAGTATCAGAACCGCTCACGGCGCATGCGCGCGCAATCCTGCATCAACGCCGGCCGGTCGCTCGCTATTTCCCTAATAACACACGCTGTTCGTTTTTGTTTCTACACGTTTTTTTACTCACAAAGATTGTCAAGAAAGCGTGTTTGTCGTGTTCATGTCAAATTAAACTGATCACAAAAAACAGATTCACTTTCTTTATTTCGTTTTCCTCATCCAACCCCCATAAATCCCTGTGTGTCCTCCTGCAGCACTCCCGAAGAACAACAGGCAAGACAAAAAAGTCTGACGTGTTGAGTAAAAACTGCTATTTTTAGCACATTTTTAGGGCCGACGTGTTGCTACCAGACGTACAGTGTGAGCAGTCAGGTCGCATGCGAGAACTGGGTCGTGCAGTGTGAGCACATGACTCGTGAGATCTGCTCTGCGAGGAAGTCGTACAGTTTGAGCTGAAGCTGAACGCTGCGAGTGAAAAAGTCGCACAGTGTACGCCCGGCTTTACCCATTCAACTCTGACTATCTAAATATTTATACAATTTGTCACACATCAGACACACTGAACTGTGTTTCACACATTTTAGTGGTGCAACTACACACAAAAATAGATGTGTACTTGCTCCTGAATACAACAGTTTTATTTGAATATAGTTGATCCATCATTGCAACTGTTTATTGTTTGGCTATCAATAGCCATATATAGCAGAACCTTTTTTGAAGGTTATTTAAAAGTCATTGATGCACATTTCCCCTTGTAATATCGTGGTTTTGTTAGAATGATGTTAGCCGTGAGGGTCAGAAACTGACAGCGACATATTTAGAATTGCTCCTACGTTTGAACTGGATAACATCTGACTGTAAGTACGTGTGCGTGTGAGAAGTAGAAGATATAAATAAACAAACATGTTGAAACAACATTGCAGGACATAGAAGCTGTTAGAAAACATCCACAAATTTTCTATTAAAATATTGGAATACAGAAATTATCTCTTTTAAAATAACATTATTTAAACATCCATAGATGCCACCCAGCATTACCTACTAGTTACAGAAAGTATTTGATCAATTGCATCTTCAGTAAAAGTTTCATATTTGTAAACATAATGTTTTGTGTTTCTCCTTTTTAATTAGGATGTTCCACCTAGTTGAGTTCACGGTCAACAAAACTGTAGCAGTGCTGCCCGAGAACTGGTACAGTGACGGCGTGACCTGTTGGCCGAATTCTAAAAGTGATGCAAGGGTGAACCGGGCAGTAAAAAACGCAGAGGAGCCGGGGCCTGACTGGGAAACATATGATGTCCGAATTCTTAAATCAAGTGGTAAGCTACTTATTACATGTGTGTGTATATATATATATATATATATAAGTATGAATTCAATCTTTCAATTATCTGAAAAATTTGTTTTGCCAAATTTTAGATCAGTACTTCGAGGCAAGACAACAACTAAATAAGTCGCTGTCGGGCCACACTTCTGACCTACAGACGGAAGAGGAGGAAGAGGATGTGCGACCCAAGAGTAAGTGAAAGGCGATGTAAGCATCTTTCTATATTTTCCTGTGAATTGTAATTGAAACGTGCATGCAAATGTCATGTATGGAACATTTTTCCAAGTTTCTATGTCCGAGAAGACAATACCTAGTATAAAAAATTGACTTAAATAACTACTTTAATGGGCCTTTTCCATCTGTACCTGGTCGCCCTGGGACGGGTAGCATACGTTGTTTACATATCTGGGTGGCCTGGTATTTTTCCGGGCCAACCAAGGCTCATTCTCAGCCCTCTTCTCGAGGGGATCTGCTTCAGGCCGACCAAGGCTAACACACCCACTAATGACAGCAAATTCACACCTTCCATTAGAGCAAGCCTCTGATTGGTGGGTAGAATCAGCCCACATGGGCTTAAGACAAGGATGTGTGGAATCAACCGGGCCAGGCTGGGGCCGATTGGGGCTACCCGGCCCGGGCCGACCCGGTACAGATGGGAATGGCCCAAAAGATTATGGAAATGATAGTACCATGACAACTGAGTGTTATTTCCCTGTCCAAATTATATTCATTTCTTGGGGGATTCTGATGATAGTGAAGACGAACATCAAGAAAGAAATCCAGAAGCCAATCCAAAACATCTATACAGCCACCAGCTCCTGCTATCCCGCCACCACCATCTCCTGCTGTTGAACCACCACCATGCCAACAACAAACCTTGTCTGCAAGCCAGGTGCACACACCTGCCTGGCGAGGGAGAAGGTTTGACTCGGGCACCCTTCCCTGCTCTGGTGAGTAATTTTTTTTGTTGGTTTGAATTAATTAATTAAAAAAAATGTTATGATATAAAATATAAAGTTTGTATCTGCTACATAATGTTTTCCAATCTGATAAAATTGATTGATGTATATTTTCTATTATTCTTCCCAACAGCCATAGAAGCCCAGATTTTGGATTTGCTGGAGCATTTAAAAAAACAGATGGAGCAACTAGAAGCCAAGGTAATTATTTAACCAGCAAGCTGGATGCAACTCCCCAGCTTGCTTTAAACTGGGTGATGTTTTTTCATCTTGGGAGGGGCTCTGCTGGGGGGTCCCGCAGGGATCGATCATTGGTCCTCTTTTGTTTGCCATTTATCTGCTACCTCTGGGGTCAATCTTTCGTAAACATGGCCTATCATTCCATCTCTATGCTGACGATTGCCAGATTTACTCTCCATTGTGTCAGGAGAAAGGTCACTCCATCCAGTCCTTTGTGTCCTGTCTTAACGAGGTGAAGTCTTGGCTAATGGCCAACGTTCTACATCTGAATGAGGGAAAGACTGAGCTCATTGTTTTTCACCCCAACAGCAGGAATGTGGATTGTTATGTTGATCTTGGCCCTCTTTCTCCCTACTCAAAACCAGTTGTTACCAGTTTGGGGGTGAAACTTGATGCTGGACTTAAATTTGATCCACACATCAATTCTGTGATCCGGTACAGTTTCTTTCACCTGAGACGCCTTGTGAAAATCAAGCATATGCTGTCGAGAGCCCACCTGGAGCGGATACTGCATGCCTTTGTTATTTCTAGGCTTGATTACTGCAACTCTCTCTATGCAGGGTTGTGTGAGCATTCACTGCGCTGGCTACAGGTTGTGCAGAACAGCACAGCCAGGTTCCTGACTGGGACCAGGAAACGGGACCACATCAGTCTGGTTCTGACCTCCCTGCACTGGCTTCCGGTTTGCTATTGCTCACAATTCAAAATCCTCGTCTTTGTTTATCATTTCTTCCAGGGTGGTGGTCCCCCCTATCTAGCCACACTCCTGAACAGACATTCCCCATCACGCGCTCCTCTGACCAAGGCCTGCTCACTGTCCCTCGTTCTAGGTGTCGTACTCGCGGGGACCGGGCTTTCTCAGTCCGCAAGAACATACCAAATGATGTGTTGGAGTTTTTATACCTACTTGCCACCATCCACCTGGATTTTACCGCTAGCCGCTGAAGGTAAAGCAACTCTGTTAACACTGAGGATGAGGATTAAATAGTTGGAGGATTTTATTTTTTTTTCAAACCAAACGAGAAACGAATAGGTAAACTTTGGAGCGATAAGATGTCTGTTGCCTTTTGATGTGAATCGATATCCAAATTATCACAAAGTGTTTACAATGCACTACCAGCATAATTGCTACCACACTGGTATTTAGCCTGAAACAACGGTTTTTGTTGTAAATGTTCTATATGCCTCCTCCTTGAACCGTCACCTTATCGTGGTGGAGGAGTTTGAGTGCCCTAATGATCCTAGGAGCTATGATGTCTGGGGCACTTTGTGCCCCTGGTTGGGTCTCCCATGACAAATTGGTCTTAGGTGAAGGGTAAGACAAAGAACGGTTCAGAGGATCTTTCATGGATGAACTATCAAGGAGTCGGAGTGCCCGGCCCGGAGGGTTACTGGGGTCCCACCCTGGAGCCAGGCCTGGGATTGGGGCCCGTGAGCGAGCGCCTGGTGGCCGGGCTTTCACCCATGGGGCCCGGCCGGGCCCAGCCTGAACCGGATACATGGGCTCATCCAACTGTGGACCCACCACCCGCAGTAGGAACATGAAGGGTCCTGCAGTGTGGATCGAGTGGCAGACCGAGGCGGAGCCCTGGCAGTCCGATCCCCAGACAAGGAAACTGGTTTTTGGGACATGGAACGTCACCTCGCTGGTGGGGAAGGAGCAGGAGCTTGTAGCAGAGGTTGAGCGGTACCGGCTAGATATAGTCGGATTCACCTCGACACATAGCATTGGCTCTGGAACCCAACACCTTGAGAGGGGTTGGACACTCCTTAGCTGGAGTTGCTCTAGGTGAGAGGCGGAGAGCTGGGGTTGGCTTTTTGTTAGCCCCAAGACTCTCTGCCTGTGTGTTGGGGTTTACCGTGGGGGACGAGAGGGTAGCTTCCCTGCGCCTTCGGGTCGGGGAACGGGTCCTGACTGTCGTTTGTGCTTATGGGCCAAATATCAGTTCAGAGTACCCACCCTTTTTGGAGTCCCTGGGACGAGTGCTAGATAGTGCTCCTTCAGGGGACTCCATTTTCCTGCTGGGGGACTTCAATGCTTACGTGGGCAATGACAGCATGATCTGGAGGGGTGAGATTGGGAGGAACAGCCCGCCTGATCTGAACTCGAGTGGTGTTTTGTTATTGGACTTCGGTGAAAGCCACAGTTTGGCCATAACGAACACCATTTCGAACATAAGGATGCCCATCGGTGCACTTGGTACCAGGGCAGTCTAGGTCGCAGGTCGATGATAGACTTTGTAGTCGTATCATCTGACCTGCGGCTGAATGTTTTGGACACCCGAGTGAAGAGAGGAGCGGAGCTGTCAACTGATCACCACCTGGTGGTGAGTTGGATTAGATGGCAGGGGAAGATGCCGCATAGACCTGGCAGACCCATAAGCATAGTGAGGGTCTGCTAGGAACGCCTGGAAGAAGACCCTGTCAAGACGGTCTTCAACTCCCACCTCCGGCAGAGCTTTGACCGCATCCCGAGAGCAGTGGGGGACATTGACTCCGAGTGGGCCTTGTTCCACTCTGCGATTGTTGAGGCGGCTGTTGCTAGATGTGGTCGCAAGGTGGTCGGTACCAGCCATGGTGGCAACCCCCGTACCCGCTGGTGGACACCAGAGGTTTGGGGAGCCGTCAGGCTGAAGAAGGAGGCCTACAGGGCGTGGCTGGTCTGTGGGTCTCCGGAGGCAGCAGACAGGTACCTGATAGCCAAGCGGGGTGCAGCAGTGACAGTTGCCGAGGCAAAATCTCAGGCGTGGGAGGAGTTTGGTGAGGCCATGGAGAAAGACTATCGATCGGCTCCAAAGAGGTTCTGGCAAACTGTCCGGCGCCTCTGGAGAGGAAGGCAGCAACTCTCTCACACTGTTTACAGTGGGGATGGGGAGCTGCTGACGTCAACTGGGGCTATAGTCGGATGGTGGAAGGAATACTTTGAGGAGCTCCTCAATCCCACCTACGCGCATTCCGAGGAGGGACTAGAGCCGGGAGACCTGGGGATGGACTGTCCAATCTCGGGGGCAGAAGTTGCTGAGGTAGTCAAACAACTACACAGTGGCGGAGCACCGGGGGCGGATGAGATTCGTTCAGGGTATCTCAAGGCTATGGATGTTGTTGGGCTATTGTGGTTGACACGTCTCTGCAACATTGCGTGGTCATCGGTTGCGTGGTCATCGGTGGCAGTTCCTGTGGAGTGGCAGACTGGAGTGGTGGTCCTCATCTTTAAGAAGGGTGACCGGAGGGTGTGTTCCAACTATAGGGGGATCACACTCCTCAGCCTCCCTGGAAAGGTCTACTCCAAGGTACTGGAGAGGAGGGTCCGATCGATAGTTGAATCTCAGATTGAGGAGGAGCAATGTGGTTTTCATCCTGGCCGTGGAACTGTAGACCAGCTCTATACCCTTGCAAGGGTGATGGAGGGGGCATGGGAGTTTGCCCAACCAATCCACATGTGTTTTGTGGATTTAGAGAAGGCATATGACCGTGTCCTCCAGGAGTATGGGGTGGGTGGCTTTCTGTTAAGGGCCATTCAGTTAAGGTGCCCTTTGTCACCGGTTCTGTTCATTACCTTTATGGAAGAAACTTCTAGGCACAGCCTTGGTGTGGAGTGGCAGGAGAATCTCGTCTCTGCTTTTTGCGGATGATGTGGTCCTCCTATCTTCATCCACCTCTGACCTTCAGCTCTTGCTGGGTAGGTTCGCGGCCAAGTGTGAAGCGGCTGGGATGAGGATCAGCACCTCCAAATCTGAGACCATGGTTCTCGACCGGAAAAGGGTGGCTTGCCAACTCCGGGTCGGGAGAGAGGTCCTACCTCAAGTGGAGGAGTTTAAGTATCTTGTGGTCTTGTTCACGAGTGAGGGTAGGAGGGATTGGGAGATCGACAGGCGGATTGGTTCGGCGTCTGCAGTGATGCGGACGCTGAGCCGATCTGTCGTGGTGAAGAGGGAGCTGAGCCAGAAAGCCTGGCTTTCTGGCTCAGATCTACGTCCCAATTCTAACCTATGGTCATGAGCTTTGGGTAATGACCGAAAGAACAAGATCGCGGATACAAGCGGCTGAAATGAGTTTCCTCCGTAGGGTGGCCTGGCTCAGCCTTAGAGATAGGGTGAGGAGCTCGGACATTCGGGAGGGACTCGGAGTAGAACCGCTGCTCCTCCAGATTGAAAGGAGTCAGTTGAAGTGGTTTGGGCATTTGGTCAGGATGCCTCCCTGGGGAGGTGTTTCGGGCATGTTCTGCTGGCAGGAGGCCCCCGGGTCGTCCCAGGACACGTTGGAGAGGTTACATCTCCAATATGGTCCGGGAATGCCTTGGGGTCCTGCCGGAGGAGCTGGTGGAGGTGTCCGGGGAGAGGACGGTCTGGAGCTCCCTAGTTGGGATGCTGCCCCCGCGACCCGGATAAGCGGAGGAAGACGACGACGATGTTCTACATGCATATGGATGTACAATGGTAATTTTCAATAAACAAACCTAGTGTTTTATAGGTTCAAGTGGACACAAAATCTTGTTTTTATTAATTCTACTGGTAGTTTATTTTGCTCAAATAGAAATTGGAGCCTGCCTCTAATTCTGGCCTCCTTCCAATAAAGGCCTGAACCAGAATGTGCTTGAGTAAATAAAGGCCCGTGCCTGTATAAGAGGATTTATTGTAGTATATAAAAGTTGAGTTCTTAAAATTCGAAGTGGGCACCGGCACTCGGGAGGAGGCTGAGAACTCCCCCTGCCAAGTGCCGTTGAATGTGCTCACTCCCAAGGCCCTAAGTGTATGTTTGCGTGGAATGTCGTCGGTGGAAGTGCATAAGGTGCAAATAAAATTGGGGGGCAGGAAGCCACAGGAATGCGGAAATGGGGTCCATACCCGCACTCCTCGACTTGTCCACCCCCCAAGGTCCTATGTGCATGTTTGTGTGATGATGTGAGGGAGCAGGAGGAGAGAAATAAACGGGGATGGGGAGGAATGGCTGGTAGGGCTTAGCCCTCCAGGGAGCCAGCTCCCCCACTGACCCCAATAGGCACCTCCGCTGTCATACCGCCGCCCAGGGCATGGAGACCCCAGCCCATCCTGCCAGGGCCCAAAGCAGCAGCATCACAGAGCCCCACAGAGCCCGAGGGAGCCGACCCAGCCCCACCCCAGCAGAATATCTATGCCCATCCCTGCATTTGCACAACTTCCAGAATATATAAGACATAAGACATCCAGGTAAGGTTGGGTCCTCCCCCTCCTGGACCTCCCCCTCCCCTGTGATGGGACAACAGAGGAGCCAGGGCCTGCCCTACGCCCCCGAACCCGGGCCAGGTACTTCTGCGTATTCCTGCCTTCTTCCCGGCAGCGTACATGTAGGGACCCGACCCCCAAGGCCCAGCCCAGATCCCCACATGGGGCCGGCCACCCCAACACCCCGAGCCCCCAGGCCCCCACCCAGACCCAGCCAGGGGCAATGCAGCCGCCAGGCAGTAACCCATGGCCGCCGCCAAGACCTCCAAGGGGCCCCACTCACAACCGCCAGCAGTACACCCCCCGAGGCAACCCAAGCACCTCCAGAGGGGGGGAACAGCCCCCCAGTGCCAGACATCCCCAGTGAACCCATCCCCAGGGAACATCCAGATACTCCAAACTCAGACCCTCCACCCCCCCACCCACATCATCCCGCAGGACATCATCAACGGCCCCCCATCACCGCTATGTGATGGAACCGATCAAAGGAGCCCAGAGAGATTTATTTGAAGTGGAAGCAGAGGCTAAATCAAGTGCAATATGATCTAACAAAAGATTTCTATACTGGTTAATGCAGAGATTTTCTCTATTTTTCCAATTCAAGAGGATAGTTTTCTTAGCGATGCATATGGCAGTCAGAACCACGTGAACCAAAGATTTTTCAATCGGGACATCATCCAGGTTTCCCAGTAAACAAAGAGAGGGGGTGATTGGGATATGACATTTCAGAGACTTTGACAGGTCTTCACATACTCTACCCCAAAATTCCTGGACAGGTGGACAGGACCACAGTGCATGAACGTAATTGTCAGGAATGTTGTTTGTGCAGTGTGTACAGATGTCAGACGACACAAACCCCATCTTGAACATCCGATGACCTGTATAGTGTACTCTGTGTAGAACTTTGTACTGAATTAATTGTAAATTGGGGTGTCTGATCATTTTAAAAGTTTTTAAACAAGTTTGGGACCAGAAGTTCTGGTCAAAGCTGACTGATAGATCCACCTCCCATTTTTCAATAGGGATTGCTATTCTATCGTCTATTTTGGACAGTGTCTTATATACTTTAGACAGTAGTTTAGGGGGTTTGAGATTGCAGAAGTCTAAAACCCTTGGCGGGGTTTGTAATTCTATTTTATTGAGCTTAAATTTTTGTTTGACTACAGATTTGATTTGGTGGTATTCTAAAAAGCTATTCTTATCTATTCCAAATTGTTAGACTATTCTATTAAATGGGATGAAGTCCAATCCTTCATATATGTTTTCCAGGTATAGGATTCCTTTATTTTTCCAGTCCAGAAGGTTCATCATTTTATTATTTTGCAAAATATCAGGATTATTCCAGATAGGTGTGCGTCTGCATGGTACTAGTGAAGACTCTGTCATTTTAAGATACTCCCACCATGCTGTCAGAGAAGTGCTGATACTAATACTTTTGAAGCCTTCATGTTTTCTTACGCTTGAGCTAATAAATGGTAAGTCTGAAAGCTCTATCGTATTGCAAATTGTCTGTTCTATGTCTAACCAGGACTCATCTAGTGGGTTATCTTGCAACCATCTTGGTATATATTGCAGCCTGTTGGCTAAAAAATAATAATAAAAGTTGGGTAGATCCAGTCCTCCTCTGTCTTTGCTCTTCTGAAGCGTTTTTAAGCTAATTCGTGGAGGTTTATCCTGCCAGAGGAATTTGGTAATTGAGGAGTCCAGAGATCTAAACCAGTCAGCTGGTGGTTTGTTTGGGATCATTGAAAATAAGTAATTTATTCTGGGTAAGACCATCATTTTAATTGTAGCAACTCTTCCCATCAGTGATATTGGTAAGGATTTCCATCTAGCAAGATCATCCTCCACTTTCTTTAAAAGTGGGATGTAGTTTAATTTGGTTAGATCTGCTAACTTGGGAGAGACATTAATTCCCAGGTATGTGATATTACCTGACTCCAGTTGAGTATTAAGTAAATTGACAAAAGAGAAATTAATTGGTAGAACTGTTGATTTTAACCAGTTTATAGAGTAATCTGAAACTTTTGAAAAAGAGTTTATCAGTTCTATTGATTGAGACAGAGACGATTGAGAATTCTGGAGGAAGAGTAAAACATCATCTGCATAAAGACTGATCTTATGTTCTATTTTATTACACTTTATCCCTTTAATACCTGTTGTTTGCCTAATTGCTGCTGCTAGTGGTTCGATAAAGATAGCAAACAGTGAGGGGGAGAGTGGGCATCCCTGCCTGGTCCCCCTCTGAAGACAGAAGCTAGCTGATATTTGGTCGTTCGTCCTAACACGTGCAATTGGCGAACTGTATAATGTTTGTAGCCAGTTTATGAAGAAGTTCCCAAAACCAAATTTATGTAAAGTTGCAAATAAGAACTTCCAGTTAACTCTATCAAAAGCCTTTTCTGCATCTAGAGATAATATACTAGTTTCTATGTTTCTACTGTAAGAGAAATCTATCAAATTAAGTAATCTACGCGAATTAGTGGACGACTGTCTACCCTTTATGAAACCAGTTTGGTCAGGGTGTATTATGAAGGGGGTTACCTTCTCTAATCTTTTTGCCAGGGCTTTACAAATTATTTTGAGATCAACATTAATAAGAGAAATTGGGCGATAGCTGGTTGGAAATGCTGGGTCTTTGCCTGGTTTTAACAAGAGACTAATATTGGCTGAGTTCATGTTTGGCTGTAATCTGCCGCTCTCTTCGATTTCCCTCACCATTCTGAAAAATGTTGGAGCCAAAATGGTCCAGAATTCTTTGTAGAACTCTGCTGGGAACCCGTCTGGACCTGGAGCTTTCCCATTAGTCATGGATTTAAGGGCTTCCTGGAGCTCTGCTGATGTTAGTGGCGAGTCCAGGACTGCAACTTGGCTGTCTGTTAATTTAGGAAGTGTTATCCTATCAAGGAACTCATCGATCTCGTCATCTGATGGGTTTATCTGTGGTGAGTACAAAGTTTGGTAAAAGTCTCTGAAAGTGTTGTTTATTCTTTCAGGGTCATAAACTATATTCCCAGTTGAGTCTTTAACAGCAGATATGGTAGTTTTCTCTTTATTAATTTTTAATTGGCTGGCCAGAAATTTACCGGATTTATTACTATGTTCAAAGTTTTCTATTCGTAGTCTTTGTGCTAAAAATTGTGTTTTTTTGTCAATAATTCCATGAAGTTCTAATTTAGCTTTACGTAATTTGCTCAGTAACTCTTCTTCTGTGGATGTCTCTAAAGACTTAATGATTTCTTCTAACTCCTGGATACGTTTATTTTCTGTTTTTTTCTTATGTGATGAGAAAGAGATTATTTTACCTCTCATCACTGCCTTTCCTGCCTCCCAGAGAATAGATGCTGATGTTCCAGGCAGGTCATTATGTTCTAAATATAAAGCCCACTCCTTTTTAAAAAATTCTATAAAACCTTCATCTTTAAGCAGTGATGTATTAAACCTCCAGTTTTTGCTTGGTGGGATTGCTTTCTTGTTTACTAGAGTTAAAGAAACCGGAGCATGGTCGCTGACAACAATAGGGTGTATCTCAGTGTCTGAAATGTCAGCCAACAATGAGCTGCTGACTAGAAAATAATCCAAACGTGAGTGAGAGTGATGGACGTGTGAGAAAAAAGTATACTCTCTACGGTTAGGATGAAGAGATCGCCATGCATCACAAAGCCCATAATCACTCATGTACTGTTTAACTATATAAGTGGATTGCCAATTGCGCCGAGTCCCAGCTGTACTGAGCCTGTCTAAGGAATGCATCCAAAAATTAAAATCACCTCCAAGTATAAGTGGACAGTCCAAGTGTTCGGAGAGTACAGAGAAAAAATTATGAAAGAATGGAGGGTCATCAATATTTGGACAGTATATGCTCACAATACATAAGCGTTGGTTCTGTATAGTTATTTTTAACATTATAAATCTACCTTCTGGATCAGAAACTGTGTCCAGTACTGTGAAATTGATGTTTTTGTGTATTAAAATAGCTACCCCTCTTTGCCTAGAGTTATAGCAGGCAGAGAACATGCTGGGAAACTCAGGTGTTTTAAGTTCATCTGCCGATGTGGCAGATCTATGAGTCTCCTGTAATAATATTACGTCTGCTTGCATTCTTTTTAACTGATCAAAAATCTTTAATCTTTTATCTCTTGAGCCAGTTCCATGTACGTTCCATGAGACAAATCTTAGTGCACCCATAGATGTGTGTGTGAGTAGCTAAAATATGACGCCTTCATGTGAATAAGATGGAATAAGTATCTAAATGTATAAAATAGTATGTTAATAAATAACAGAAAAGTAAATAATAATAAGGATTCAACAGTGTTTGTGGTTGTATTATTTGACGCATAAATTATGATATTGTGTTGTGACTTAAATATATCCATGTGTGTGTGTGTGTGTGTGTGTGTGTGTGTGTGTGTGTGTGTGCGTGTTCCTGTGTGTGTGTGTGTGGGTCTGTGTGTGCATGTGTGTGTCTGTGTGTGCGTGCGTGTGCGTGTGTGTGTGTGTGTGGAGTCTGACGCAGTGTTGGAAAGTTGTGTGGTTGTGCCATACAGGTGTAAAGAAGCAGATAAAAAGAGGAAAGGAAAATACAGAAACAGGTTAAAAAAGAAGAAAGAACTAAAAAGAAAAGGTGATGGGGTGTGAGGTGATGATGAACAGGTGAACTCATCATCTAAAACACGGATCTAGCAGCTGTTTATTACTGACGTGCTCAAACCCAGTGAATCTGATAAGAAAAATAAAGGTCTGACCTGATGTTGGGCTAATACAGCCAGTCTGTCACTCCTCGCTCCTTGTAAAGTTTATTATCCACATAAAGCTTATCCACTGAGATGACAGCTCTCTTCCCATCTTGGATAAACTTTTTACGCAGCGGAAAGAGAACTCTGCGCCGATCCAGGATTTCCTTAGGAAACTGGTCATTAACGCTGAAGTCTTTGCCTTTGAGCTCTCTTCCGTGACTTTTAACCAGATCCTTCTGCTTAAAATGTTCAAATTTAGCCACGATGGGACGAGGTCGTCTGCTGTCCCCTCTTTTAGCTCCAAGGCGATGTACTCGGTCGAAGGTGATGTTTTTTACCGTTTCTTCGGGTATCTTCATTTGGGTCTGGAGAAAGTGTTTAACAGTGCGTTCGCAGTCCTCGGCCCCTCCCACCTCCTCCGACAGACCTGCAAACACCAAATTATCCCTCATGCTACGGGCCTGAAGGTCCAAAACCGTCTCCTTCAGAGTTTTGTTGTCCTGGGTGATCCGCGTCATTCCCTCCTCCAGGGAAGAAACGGACTCCCGCAGAGACGCGTTCTCAGCAGCGAGCCGCTCCACCTGCTCCTGGCTGAATTCCAGGGACTGGCGGAGGTTCTGAAACTCCTGGTGCAGAACCTCAAGCAGATGAAGACGCCCCTCAAATCCCAGAAGCCGTTTATCTATGGATTCTAATAATTCCAATATGTCCTTCCGGGGAGATGAGGCCTCAGGCGAGTCCTGAGGGCGGCTCCGCTTCGTCCCAGGTGTTTCAGGTTCACCTGCTGATTTCTTCGGACCCATAACAAATAACTCGAAAACTCCGTCAATAAAGTTCTGTAAACTTTCTAAATTTTCTTCACTTACCTCCAGATTGAGCGAGTTATACTTACCAGATTATTTTTTTGCGTTGTCAGTTTTTAAATTAGGCAAAAATGCATCTGAATTGTTTGTGAATGTTTGCTAACGAGCTGCCATCAGCTTCAAACGCTGCTGTGTCCGGTAATCGGCCGTCAGCGCATGCGCATCTCTCCTCTCTCTGCAAACTGTGGGCTGTGGGTGCAAGTAGGGTGGTGCAGTGGCATCAGCTGGCATAGGCCAGAAAATGCCCGCACTGCCCGCTCACCACAGCAATAGAATACACCTCATTAACACACAACACTATGTTGGAGCAGGTGGAGGGAGACCAGGGGGTCTTAGCACACCTCTGTTGTTGCTTGGCTGCCTGGGGCTGGAGACTAGGAGGGAGATCTGGCCGTCTGGTTGGGGTCTGGGGTGGTGGGTTGCTGTGCTCGGCGGTGGGCGGGGGAGCCTGCTCATCAGCACCCCAGCAGAAAGGGTCAAACTCTGGTAACCGGTGGTGGTTGTACCCCATGTGCAGCATTACCGGGACCAGAGTGAATAGGGTGTGTATGGGGAGCATGAATGGGTGTCCGGCGTGTATTTTTGTAAGTCTTTGGTTGTATGTGCATGTGTGAGCATGAGGGAGGGAGTGTGTGACTGTGTTTGTGTATGACTGTATATGTCAGGTGGGGCCTTTGACTCCTCCCTTCTCCTGGGACCTCCTTTGATGATATAGATCTTCGTCTCCCCTCCCCCCTGTCACACCTGGTGGGGGTGTGATGCCTTGGTCTGCCTGAGTGTTCGTGGCTCCTGGGTCAGGGAGTTTAAGATTTTTGGCATCTGCCTGATCAATCCCGGTGGCGGCCTGGGGGGGTCTGGGTCCCTGGGCTCTGCTGGGTCCCCGGCGGGGGTGGTCGCCCCTGGGTCCCGGGTCGCTGGGTCCCGGACTCGGCCGGCTAGGGGGTGGGAGGCTGCGGGCAGGCCTGAGGACTTGCCGCTGATATCTCCCGGGGCTCTGCCGGCTGCTGGTTGTGGCCCCCCGGGGCGATCCTCTGTGCCTCTCGAGGGGGGCGGGGGCCTTTCTGGTTGCGGGCTCCTTGGGGTTCCTGTGTTCTGGGGCAGCGCCTGGATCTCTGGGACTTGGAGCTCCCCCCCGTCTCCTACGCGTCTTTGGGGGGCAGATCTGTGGTCCCTCACACTCTCTATTGGACGCTCCTATAGATAAACCTTACATAAACAAGCGCGTGTACACACACAGGTGCTCACATGGTGCTCTCATAAGTATGGGCTTGGGCACGTTCAACACATGTCTTAAGACTATGGTGGGCACTCAATGCACTGTGGTATATTATCGTGTGACTGTTTAGTTAAACAATGATTGATTATATATTTCTTCATCAAGTTGACGCAGTGATAGCTTGATTTTGTTATATTGGTGTTGTGTCCCATTTTTTTGTTATGTTTTGCTTTTTTCTCGTCTCATTTTGCAGGTCTAGAAGCAGACTCTTGTTCATTATTGTTTATTTTTGTTGAATCCCCCCCCCACCTAACCCCCTCTCTCCCCACCTTTTCTCTTTTCCTTTCTCTTTCACCTCTGTCTCTGTGTCTGGTCGAAATTACAAAGCATTCAAAAACAATAACAATAAAGTTTTAAATATCAGGTGCGACATTAAAAGCAGACTCTTTGATGCTCCACCTGAGACATTAAAAGCAGATGCTCTGATGCTCCACCTGAGAGTAAAACTGTAAGGCTTGTTACCAGCATTCAGACATCAATTCTGCTAAAAAAAAAAAAAAAAAAAAAAAAAAAAAAAAAAAAAAAAAAGTTGAGTTCTTAAAAGACTGAAAACTAGGGATGATCAATTTATCGATATACCATTTAGTCGGCCTACATTAAAATTTAGTCAGCATTAAAATTTTATATATCAGTATTGGTTTTCAGTTTTTATTGACAGCTTTTACATACCATACACAAAAGTGCTGGTCATCAAATTAGAATATTATGACAAAGTTGATTTATTTCAATAACTCCATTCAAAAGTGAAACTTGTATATTAGATTCATTCATTGCATACAGACTGATAAATTTCAAATGTTTATTTATTTTACTTTTGCTGAGTATAAGCCACGTGTCTTGAGTCTTTCTTTAGGTCTTTATATTGGTATCAGAATTTGAGTCAGACAATATCAATATATCAGTAAAAAAAACAATATCTGGCATCCCTAATAAACAGGGAGAGATTAGTTGAATGAGAAATGCTACTTTACAAGTACCAAAATGTGTAAAATCTAACAAAAAGACAAGTTTTCTCTCCTCACTTGTTTACTTTCTCAGATTTTTGCTGCACAAGTAAGAAATGGTAATGAGTGCATTGTTCTTTCCACCCAATAACAATTTAATCAATGTTGTGATAGAGAGTATGCATAGATTCTGAGGTAATCATATTCCATAAATGTTTCTGAATTGGTAAAGTGCGTGCACGCACACACACACACACACACACACACACACACACACACACACACACAGACCTGTACAGCAGAGCCTCTGCTTTCCCCAATAAGGGAATGGAAGCCACTGAGTGCCTGAGGATGGGGTTGGACCAATTAGAGGTAGAAATACCCTCGACAGATTGCTCTCAGATCGGCCAAGCACATAGGTGCCAGGCTTTTTTCATTCACTTCTCAGCTTTCTTTTAGAAAGTCTCTGGTGTGTCAGTTTGAGGAGAAAAGCCCAGAGTCTTCCTAAAGCTTGAAAGTTGTTTCTATTGAACCTGGATAACAAGGAGCCATAATAACAGAGGATGCCTTTGCTTTTTCACTCCACGGTAATTTGAAGCTGCAGGGTTCTTCTTTTTAAGTTCTGCTAAGACAAATGGACAAAGCTGCCTGCAAACGCCATTAAACTGCATGAAGAAAACCAGAAAAGTTTCATAAATGACACAAAACTCTTATTCTGCTAGCGTCAGGCAAGTTCAGTCACAGACATCCATCAGACCATTAAAGTTTTCTAAAGAATGGTTTTCTCCCCAGCTGCAAGGTGAGAAAAGACCATGGTGGCGGTAAGAAAGGTGTTATCTCCTCCTCCCCCACATTACACATGCAAGTGGCAAAGCTGTTGTCATGGCAACCTCCTTTACTTCAGCTGTCCCTGGCAGGTTCTCACAGACGTGTTAAACCTCATGGGCAATTAAAATTGAGAGGATTGGCCCTATACCGCCTGTCTTTTCTTTTAAGTTTTAGTTCTCATAGGTCAAAAAATTGACAGTGGGAGTCAGAGAGTGAAAGATGACCTCAAACAAAGAGCAGTCATGACCACTACTCTCTTTATCCTGCTGTGTCATCAACATGACTTTGCGGTCTCAGAACTTTCAGGGAACTGGGAACTTTCTTTGCCAACAGTGTGCATAAATTTCATAGTAAAAGTAGCATTACAATGTGTTTAATGTGTATTGTCCTTTTCAACTTATGCCTAATAATGCCTAGCTCTCTTCTAAAAATCTCAAGCATTTATACAGGTTTTTTTTAAATTGTTTTATTGTTCTCTACTTTTCTTTTAACAGAACAGACCCCTGTACTGTAGGATAAACAGGAGTGTGCCAGTCCTGGACCGGTTTTTTGAACCAGGAAGATCCCAGGCCAGATTTTTGTCTGAGCAGGGAGTCTTTTGTGGTGTTGCTAAGTCTCCTGAACCAAGATCGGCGACATGGTTGGGGTGCCACAATCGAGACCCTGGTGTTTCTGTTCAGCAAGTGGAACATCCTACAGGGTGGTCTCAAGAGTATTTGGGATGCCTCGCTCAACTGTCCACGACATCGTCCATCGAGTCACGGAGGATGTGGTCGCAATCCTCCACCAGGTCATTCACCTCCCCAAAACCCCAGAGGAGATGGAGGTTGTGTCTCGTGGGTTTGCTGGGCTGGCTCGACACAGAGCTTTCATGAAAGCAGCAGGTACGATCGACGGCTGTCACATTCGGATCAAGGCTCCGAGCGGTCCTGATGGTCAGTGCTACAGAAACAGGAAACTGTTCCCATCTATCATCCTGCAGGCAATTTGTGACCATCAGGGCCGCTTTATCGACACCTATGTGGGCTGGCCTGGGTCGGTCCACGACTCCAGGGTCCTCCGGCACAGCCCACTGTACAGGCAGTCAGCCTTTCCTCCTCCAGGGCACTTCATCCTCGCGGATGGAGGGTACCCATGCCTCCAACATCCACTCCCCCTCATCACCCCCTACAAACGGGTGGTTCAAGGTGTGGGAGCCCAGCGCTTCAACAGCCATCATTCCAGGGCACGCTGCATCATCGAGCGTGCTTTTGGAATGATGAAGACCAGGTTCAGGACCATCTTCCTGAAAGCGCTGGAGGTCCACCACACCTTTGTACCTCATGTAAGTTAACACAAAGTGGAAAAAAACTTTGGGTGTAATCTTTGTTTGGGAATGAAATATAAATTAAATTTTTATCTCTATTACAGGTCATCACAGCATGCACCATCCTGCACAACATCTGCCTCAGTGCTGGTGACATTGTGGTGCAGGACGATGAACTGGAGGATGATGCTCCAGAAGATGAGGGGGAGGCTGGTTTGGAGGCAGTCAGTGGTGCCCTCTGGCGGGACCAACTTTCTGCTGAGGTGTCTGCTCTGGAGGAAGTACCACCAGATCACAATTACTGTTAACAGGCAAGTAATTTACGTAGGAATCTCTAGTTTAAAAATCATTTAGTCCTGTTATCTGCTAGAGTTACAAGTATTATACTCATGATCTCCTTTTTTGCATATATCTGAATGTTAGTGATGTGACAGCCGTCGACTGAGCCAGCCCAGCAAACCCTTTTGATGGACGATGCAGTGGACAGTGAGATGAGGCATCCAGAAGCACCCTCTGCAGACCACTCTGTCTGATGTTCCACTTGCCAACTAGAAACGTTCAGCCACGGATCTCGGTTCCTGCACTCCATCCACCTCGATGATCCATGTTTAGTAGATTTAGCAACACCACCAAAGACTCCCTGCTTTCCAAGTTTACTGTATATATTTTACTTTTATCTTTACTTTTATTCCTTACAGTGTTCCCTTACAATTTATTTACTATGTTGTTACTTGTTAAAAACTGAATAATAAAACTGTTAATGATCAAAAAAGAGTTATCAATTAATAGAAATTTTATTACATTTAAACAAATAACAAAAACATTCAAACACATATATAGAACCTGAACCAGAAGAAACTAAAAGAAAAAAACCCATTTCTCTGCCATCCTTTCCATCAATGCTAAAAATATGTCCATCCTTCTTTCTCTCCTCTCCTCTGCTTCCCTCTGTTGTCTCATGTCCTCCCTGATCAGGTCAAGGAGCTCATCAGCCCTTCTCCTTTTTCTCCCTGATGAGGAGTCCGGCTTCCTTCCACCACTCTCCCTGTCCTCTGTCTCACCCACTGCTGCACTTGGCCCTGGAGTGTCCTCGGGAATGGAAGCAATAAGGACAGGAGGCATAGTGGAAGGCCTCTGTCCCAACACCTCGTCCATGGGGACAAACCAGGGCCAGTTTTCAGCAGTGGGCTTTCCGCTGACTCCCTCTCCTGACCCTGGATACTTGCAGTCCTACAGACAAAGGGAATTAGAATTACAAGGCTTTAACAACAGAGAACACTGTAGGCATAATGAAATTACAGATGCTCCTTAAAAGTACTGGTTATGGATGAGAATAGAGAGGAATAGAAGAACAAAGTCAGATTATAAATCATAGTTCATAAAACATGCAATAAACAATATTTTAATTTATCAACATGGGAGATGAAAATTGTGTTCTGTGTTTTTTTTCCGCCTAAAATGAAATTAAAAACATTAAATCAGTAATGTGGTTTCTTAAAAATTTACTTAAATAAACATTAAACTTAGTTTTCGTTATTTTTGACGTTCGTTACATGATTACATAAGATGCAAGCTCTTTTACGGTGAGTTTTTTCCTATTAGACTTTCAAGCAAGTTTACGGTGGGGTGTTAACCTTAAAACAAATGATGAGAAGCTTTATTCGCTAAATAAACACACACACACAGGAATTATGACGGGACCACCATACAAGCTCGTTCTCGCTGATTTCTGCTTAAAATGTACTTATACAAATGACAAATGTCTATAAACAGAACCGCTTTCAGCTTAGTTTTCTACCGCTATTTTCTTTTAAAAAGCCTGCTGGGATCAAGCTAGTTTACGGTGGGTTTTTCCTATTAAACATTCAAGCTGGTTTTCGGTGGGGCATGTTTTAGCCTTAAATTACATGAAAAAAAAACAATTTGCGGTATTAGATCTTATATAAAAAACAAACCAAAAGTGCCCAAACACGTATTTTATTTTTTTGACTGCTATTTTTTAACTAACTTACATTTTAAGCTGTACTGCTGTCCCGCTCCGTCCGCCGTTGTTGCGAGTGTCGAGTCCAGCGGCCGGCGTGCAAAGCATGCTGGGATACCCTTGCTCCTGTGAGGATCCATCAGACCCATCCTCGAAATGTGGGTGGAGCGAGGACGCGTTTGAGGACGCGAGAATGAGGATTCTTGGAATTCGGACAGTACTCGTCGCTGAGCTTTGACGTCATCGACCTCAAAATGCGCTCTTACAAGCATCCTACCTCTGGATTCGGACACAGCCACAGACAGAGCCAAGAGAGATTTCTGAGGAAAGGGCAAGTCAGTCTCAGGAGACCGAGGCTAAAGTGAAAGTATCAGAGAATGAGTCAGAGCCCAGTGAGAAGGAGAGTGAAGCCATAGAGAGAACATTCTCAGACCTACTTGGACTTGCACACCCAAATGATCCTGCCCATGTCCTACTCTGCAACATAAAGTACACAGAGGCCTTTATTCAAATGTGTGATAAAATTGGACCCTGCAAACCAATACTGTCATCATATCCCAAAAATGAAGAAGGTCGATCCTTTCAAAACAAGTGGTATGAGAATAATTCATGGCTAGAGTATTCTCCAAGTACTGATGCTATGTTTTGTTTCAGCTGCCGTCTTTTTTTTTACATGAGGAAAAACACACAAGCCACAAAACCTGCTGGAAGACAGAAGTGTTTAATAGGTGGAGAAAGGCTTTTAAAAAAATCAAAGAGCACAGTGCGTCAGAGTCTCACATGTGTATGGTCAGATGGAACTCATTCAGGAAAAAGTCATTGGAGGAAGCATTTTAAGTGGCTGACCAAGTGTCACAAGCAGCAAAAGACAGAGAGAGAGAGAAACAGAGATATTTTGTCTCGTTTGATAACCGTTACTCTTTACCTAGCAAGACAGGGCCTGCCTTTCAGGGGGATGATGAGACTGCATCAAGTCAGAATCGAGGAAAATTCTTGGAGTTGGTTGAGTTGTTCAGCAAGTATGACAGTGTGATGAAAATACACCTTGATGCCATAAAAGAGCAACAAGGACCTGGAAAAAGACCTCTTGTCTCGCTCCTGTCAAACAGAAGTCAAAATGACATAATCAAAGCTTTGGCCACATCAGTAAAACGTGTCATCCAAACAGAACTGCAAGAGTGTGACATTTTTTCCATATTGTTGGATGAAACCACTGATGATTCTCACACTGAACAGGTTTCCTTTGTTGTCAGATATGTACACAACATGGAAATCAAAGAGCGCTTCCTTCAGGTGTGTAACGTGGAATCAACATGTGGGGATGCTCTTGAAAAGCTTGTGAGGGCTCTACTAGAAGAAAATAACCTGAAGATAGACAACATCCGAGGTCAAGGTTACGATGGGGCTGCAAACATGAGTGGGCAGTTTAAGGGGCTTCAGTCGAGAATCCAGAAACAGAATCCAAAGGCTTTATATGTGCACTGCCAGGCACATTGCCTTAATCTGGTGTTGGTAGAGAGTGCAAAGTCAAACATTTGTTTTGTGAGTTTTTTTTAACTTGGTTGAAAAACTTTACACTTTTGTGGCCAACTCATCAAAATGACACTCAGCATTTATTAAAATGCAGAAGAAGGTGTACCCTGATCAGCGTCCTTTGGAGCTGCAGAAGCTGTCGGACACTAGGTGGAGCTGCCGAGAAACTGCTCTTAAGACAATGAGGAAGGTCCTTCCAGCTTTAATGCAGTTTCTTGGGGAAATAACACAGCAAGATCCCCCAGACTCTTCAGCAGGTGATGCTATGATTCTACTCAAAAACATCAATTTTGAATTCCTCCTGTGTCTGGAGATCACCTGTCCAATCTTCCAAGTGACAGCAACAGCATCTGATGCACTGCAGCAAAAAGACATGGACTTGGCTTCAGCATACAACATTGTTGATGGAGTATTGAATAGGCTGTCCCACAGCAGAACGGAGGAAGAATTTGAGAAAATAAATCAACAGGCTACAGAGAAGGCAGCATCAGTGAGATTGGATCCTCCATCTGAGGTGCCTGGACAAGCTCGGAGGAGGAAAGTGCCAGCAAAGTTTAAGTTTACTGCAACAACAGCTACTGCTGAACATGTTTTCACAACCCCCCAAGAGTACTACCGTGCCAAAGTGTACTACACCTTTGTGGACACAATGACACAGGAGCTTCAGAGACGTTTTAAAGGATGAGATAATTCCACATGGGACATCTTGAATGCCTTCCATTACTTGACAGTCCCAGAGAACTGGCAAACAGCAAGAATCTCAACAGAGTCACTCCAAGCTGTGAAGAAACTCTGCCAGTTCTATGACATTGAGGAAGAAGACAAATTACTGACAGAACTTAAGGTCTTTCATGCTTCCTACTCATGCCGTCCACCAATAAATGTGACATCCATTCTTTCAGTGGTCAAAGAAAACAATGCACATTTGATCTTCCCCAACATAACTGAGCTGATGAAGACATACGGCACACTTCCGGTGTTCACAGCAACAGTGGAGCATTCCTTCTCAAAACTCAAACTGGTAAAACCCAAACTCCGCACCCTTTGCTCCGAGGAGCGGTTGTCGGAGCTTCTTTTATTGGCTGTTGAGAAAGATGTTACAGTCAACCACGGTGATGTTATTGACATTTTTCGGGACATGGCCAACAGAAAGTTACTGTTGTGATGTGTAAAATGACCTGATGACCATCTTGGTTCTTCCTGCTCTTTGATGAACACACCCACTGTTATTTTTGTTTCCAGATTATTAAACAGTTTGATTGTTGCCTGTTGGTTTATCTTTATTTGCATTTGTATTGTTGCTTTTAATATTTGAGAGAAAAAAGAAAGATAGAATCATGATGGAAGGAAGAAACCAATAGAGTTCTACAGTCTATTCTGGTAAGGGTCATACTATGATGTTGAAAACACACACACACACACACACACACACACACACACACACACACACACACACACACACACACACACACACACACACACACACACACACACACACACACACACACACACACACACACACACACAACTCTTTCTGTTTATATTTCTGTCACATTCTTATCTCTGACACAAACTCCTCTATTATCCACTAATGTTTAGATTTCCATTTATTTACCACAGGTTTTGTCTCAGATATTTCTGTCTAACAGTTCTAAGAGATTTCACCAATTTTTGCATTTTTTTATTATCTTACATTAATTTTGTAATTGACTAACATTTCTCCTCTGCTCGTTTTACTACCTACAGTCTGAGATCAACACAGCCTTGCCCTCCAGCATCACCAGCAGCAGCAAGAGGAGCAACCCCGCAACAGCTACACTGTACCCCATCATCAGGTAAAATAGGACAGCAATAGATCAGGAGGTGGAGCAGGTTGTCCAGTAATTGGAAGGTTGCAGGTTTGATCCTGACTGTAATCAGAGATTGATGCTGTTGTGTCCTTGGGCAAGACAATTAACCTGCTTTGCCTGCTGGTGGTGGTCGGAGGGACTGGTGGCGCCTGTGCTCAGCAGCTTCACCTCTGTCAGTGCGCTCCAGAGCAGCTATGGCTACATCATAGCTCATCACCATCAGTGTGTTAATGTGTGTGTGTGAATTACTGATTGTGTTGTAATGTGCCTTGGGGGGTTGTAGAACCCTAAGAAGGCATTATACAAATACAGACCATTTACCAAACAAGTTACTTTTGCTTTACATTGTCCTTATGTGGTAAGGGTGTATATAATGATTCGCTTCCATTTTGAATTTCTAATAAATATGATTTGTTATTCAGCCGGGTATACTGTGGTTATGTCATGGTGTTAGAAAATATTATTCTGTGTGCCCCTTTTTAAATTTGAGCACCCGCCCCTTCAAAGGTCTCTGCACGGCCTTGATGGAGATGCATGATGCATCCAGTCTGAGGCAGAATAGCCTCTTCAGCTCAGAAAGCACCTGTAGAGACATTTGATTACGCACAAAGTTCATGTGGAGCAGAAGCGGTCGGGCCACGGCAGGTGAAATGTTCCTAGCCTACATGAAGTGAAACTGTTTAATTGTAACATTAATATGTTACTGGACACGCTGGTCTGGTTGGTTAGACCAGTGTTTGAAGTGGAAAACACACACACACACACACACACCAATTAAAATAATGTTGATAGCGTGGACTCGAAGACAGGTGATGGTTTACGTATTTAAATGATGATCAGGCTTGATAGGTAATTTTAGATTTATCCCATATTACCTTAAAGGACGACACACACAGAGAGAGAGAGATTATTTGTAATGTCCATGAATCGTCATGCGAGAGCTGGGCGCAGAAACCCCTCCATGGAGCTAACCAGCCCCCCCCCCCCCCCCCCCCCCCCCGTTCCTGGGGAAAGCCTTCAGGTCACCAGCTCTGCATCCCCGGCATCTCCACCAAAATGTTAAGTAATTACATGTGAGGTAATATTTAATCTCCATAACCCTGGAACCTGAAATAACACACGACAATAAGGGAGACATTTTACCCTGAGTCCCCAAAATAATGGAGAGTTAACGCAGGGAAAAACCTCCTCCGAGGCTTTTCCCCTGTCACTCCCAAATCTCCTCAGTTTCCCAGGGGCTTTATTCAGCAAAAGGATGGGGGAGAAGGCAGGCCTTCTCAGGTTACAGAGGTACAGTTTTCAGTTGGAAACCCACAATCAACATCCTTGCTCAACCTTTCATGAACAGCAACAGTTGGCAAAAACAGAGATTCATTTTGTGTTAATAACACAAAATGGGCATCTTTTAGGCCTCAAAAAGGTACAGTTATAAAAATACCCAACAAGGCTGCTGTAAAATGTAATCTCCATCCACATCCAGACAGAATTATCCTCTATTCTTTCTCTATTTGCTCTGCTCTTGTCTGGGCTGACGTAGCTGACGGTGCGCGCGGTGCGCCTAACTAGCGGCTGATGCACATTTTACGCATTTGGAGAGGTGGGCTGGATGCTTTGCTTTTACTGGAAGATGGTCCACTGAACGCACGGGTGTAGACTACATATTAATGACAAATGAATTAAAATTAAATTGTGAGTTTTTACTTCATATTTTAGAAATTAAAATGACGGGGGAAAACATTTATGACGTCATTTTAAACGAAATTTTCTAGCGCGACCTGCTTCACTTGTCACTGCTTATTAAGGTCCGTCCAAAATTACAGTGGCCCACCCAAAAATGAAAACCTGGCGCCGCGCCTGTTATAAACCTCTGCAAATTGTTGTTCTTTACTTTATCAAACTCAGACTGTGTACAGCTAATGTCAAGATGTAAAATTATGAATTCAGTCGAGCTCTTCCGTCCCTCCCTCTCCTGTTCTCCTGGAAACCCGACATTGGCTGTCAGAAGCGGGAGGGGAAGAAGGAGATGAGGCAAACAGAGTGAGTGCGACGTAAAGAAACCAGACTGGTGTGGAGGTGAGCAAAACAGCTGGAAAAGTGTGGGTGTTGCATCCCCCCATGAGATGTGAGCTGGTAAAACAAAAATCCTCATCAGCAGGCTTTTTTGAAAGTGGGGGGGGGCACAGTTGCCAATCACAAATGTTGCCGGGGACATGTCCCCGGCGTCCCCGGTTAAAATGATGCCTATGATTAGTAGGGATGAGCGAGTACACCACTATCTGTATCTGTATCTGTTCAACCAACTAAATTATCTGTATCTGTACTCGGAATGGGCGTGGCATAACCCGGAAGTGGGCATAGTTTAACCGGAAGTGGGTGTGGTTTACATCAATATATTATTTTAAGTCTGAAATTGATATGGACTGATCAGAAGTTGATATGTGTATTGTTTATTTGAAAACTATTTACAGAGCATCCTCAGAATTGAGATTAAATATTTTTGATCACAATAGTAAAGGAACTATTTCAGAACAAGTGTTTCAATAAAATCAGAAAATTAATATTTAAGTGCATGGATTAATACATCTGAACTCATGCAGTAGGATCTAGGAAATATGAAATGCTTTAACCAGACACAACTTTATGTATTTTTTTTTATTTAATTTGATTAATCAGATTTTTTTCTTAACGTTCTTGGCATTTTGCCCCACACAAAGTTAAACAAAACAATGTTGATTAAGGTGTGTGTGTCTGAGAGAGATAGCGAGGGTGAGAGGGAGAGAGATGGAGTTAAAAAAATAAAAAACCTGACCGGAGCGGAGGTAGTGAGTGACTGATGCAGCACGTCAGCTCTGCCTTGTCAAATGCACCATGTAAGTTACGAAAAAAGTAACTTTAAATATTCAACCGAAAAAGGCGAGCTGAAAAAAACCTAGGGAAAACTGAAGAAACGTGAGCAACAGTGAAGCAATCACAGCGAGATCCGTTACTGTCTGTGTGTGTGCGTGGATGAGCCGGACTGACTGAGCTCCCGCCAGTGTTGCCAACTGTTTTTGACTGAAAGTAGCTGAAGTTCCCCCCAAAAGTCACTAGATGTCGCCAAATGACGTCACGTGCTAATTTGCATACGACGCAATGACGTCATCTTGTTTGTGTGATGACGTCACCACGTTTGCGTCATGACGTCACCGGTCTTGTAGAGTAAATCAAATGTGACAGTGTGAGCATTCTGTCACAGTGTCCCGATTGATCATGCGCCCTGGCTACTTGGCCAAGGGGATGTCCCTTTGGCTGACTGGTTAGAGCGTATGACTCTCACCCGGGAGTCTGGGGATCGAATCCCGCCCGGGCCCTCGTTTATTCACCTTGCCACACAAATAAAACCCACGTGATTTTTTTTATTATTTAATTTATTTTTTAATATTTTATTCTAATAAAAACCCCATAGAATACAAAACAGCAGCCTTTAAAACATCAAGGAAAGATGGCACAAAAAATGGAAGGAATATTTATATTTTGTCTGAAGAGAATGGAACTCTTAAACGCAAAAATATTAAATTGATAGGAATGTATGTATGATTGAATTAAAATGAATTTTCTGTTGTAGTTTTCAAGTGCCTTGAGATGTATTCTTCCGTTGTGATTCAGTGCTATATATTGACCTAAAAGATAATATATATATATATATATATATATATATATATATATATATATATATATATATATATATATATATATGTATTGTTTTTGTTTGGTTTTGTTGTTTTTAGTACTTTTGTGTTAAAAGAAGCAGGTCATATTTAGTATTCAGAAACGTTACATGCAAACTGCCAATGACCTGCCAATGACTTACAGTATTATTCTGTTTTTATAAAAGTTTTAAATGTGCTACGTTATTGAACTCATCATAGAGTTCCAATGTTCCTTGAATGCAACACAAGTGGTGCGAGAAGCCATGTGTGAGTGCGACTCTGGTGCCAGCCGAGCTCAGCTGCCGAAATACGGCAGGATGGCGGAACGAGCGGTCGCCTTTATGTAGCTCCGGTGGCTATCTCAAATAGAGGACTTGTGAAAACCCACAAAAGGTTTGATTGGCGTGATCATGCTGCTTGCACATGCGCAGATCATTTTCTTTCTGATCCTCTGGAAGGAAGGACTGTCCTGTCGCTTCAGATGCCTCGCTAATCTGCAGGTAAAGTCTGCTACAAAGTTGTAGTCAAAGTAGCTGAGGGGGGTCAGAAATGTCACCAGATTTGTCGCTAGGCGCTTTTTTGAATAAAAGCCGTTAAGGGGGTCTGAAAAGTCGTTAGAAATGGTGACAAAGCCGCTAAGTTGGCAACACTGGCTCCCGCCGGCTAGAGAGTTGTGTGTAGGGAGGGGCGGGTGCTCTATGTGACTGGCCAATCACAGAGCATGAAGACAGTCAGTTACCCAATGAGGATTTTCCTTCAGCACAATTACAGATATTTACGAGGTTTACTCGTTTCATGCTTGTATTCGTCAAAAATGCTTTATCCGTACCGGATACTTGTCTGAAATGAGTATCTGGCTCATCCCTAGTAATTAGCATTTGACGTCATCTGGCGACATCTGGGTGACTTTCTGATTCAACTTCAGCTACTTTCTATCTGGGGAAGTTGGCATCACTGCCTGCAGCTGTACTCCTTCCTGTTAATGAGAGAAGCCTTTAAATATGTCTTTCAGAAGTGAAATTGGACCTGTCAAACTTCTCATCACCATTCAAAAATTACTGCACCGATTTGAAAAATTCAAAAAGAGCGAGTGGCAGAAGGCTTTGATGGTCATCTGTGTGAATTTGTATGTGCCCACCATGAATTGTCTAGAAGCTATGATGAGAACATTTTAGCTGTCTGAAGCCGATCGGAGGAGAAAATCTCTGTTCCTTTAACATGGGTTTCAAACAAGCCCCCACAATGCAGCTCAAAAATTGAGCCCAACCCGGAAGTACCAACAATTGCAGTTCCACCCTCATCCGCTGGGGGCTGGTGTCAGAAGCGAGCAAATCCTCATTGACTCCCATGTTAAAAATACCAATTTCACAGCAGAAATAAAAATGTTTACAGCCTGGTACCAAAACATGTTTTTTGTTTAAGTTATCTAGTTTACACTCATGACAACTCTGAGGGGGGGTGAATTTTTTTCTCACTCTTCTGTTTAAGTGTATTAAAAGCCTAAAATTCTGTATAATTAATGAGCATCAGACCCACGTGACCGCCGCCTCAGACCCACGTGACCACATAGATAGCTCCGTGGAAAGGCCTCAGTAGAGCCTCGGTCTGGCTTGGAAACTGTTCCGGGATTTTGAGTCTCTGTGTTTGTGTATTCTTTTTAGGATATTTTTTGTGCAGTTGTTGGACAAAATGACTTGCTGTGGCATTAATTAACCCCTTCTCCAGAGAATCAAGAAAATTATGGACAACCCTGAGCATTCTCTTCACAAGACTGTCCGACAATGGAAGAGTGTCTTCAGTCAGAGGCTTCTTCAGTTTCGCTGCAACACTGACCGCTACTGGAGATCGTTCCTGCCAACAGCCATTGTAATATACAATAACTCTTTGATGACTTGATCATCATTATTATTCTGAGTTACTACAGCAATCAATTTCCCTCTGGGATTAATAAAGTATTTTTGAATTTGAATTTGAATTAACAAGCTGCCATCAGCTTCAAACGCTGCTGTGTCCGGTGATCGGCCGTCAGCGCATGCGCATCTCCCTGATGGGTGAAATGTTGTAATGGCCAACCTGATTTTTTAAGTATGATGATAGTTCAGTTTTCTTGGTTTCCTTGTTGTGAAATTCTATTTTACATTTGTTAATAAATCCGCTCCATTACGAGTCAAATAAATTCCTCTGTATGATTTTGCCTTATTTTGAATGGATAAATATATGTTGAGTAGATTTTTCCCAAAACCCCTGAAAAACATTATTTTTTAGATAGAAGTACTTTCTAATATAAGGGAAAAATAAGGGGAAAACCTAAGGAACCTAAGGAAAAAAACCTGAGAATTTCCCAATGGCACAAAGGTGCCAAAAATGGTCCAATCTGAGGTCTGCCTGGATTTCTATCAACTAAGGCCTAGTCCACACGTAGCCGGGGTTTTTTAAAAACGAATATCCGCCCCTCCAAAAACTTGCATCCACACCACCGCATTTTAAAAACAAACTCTGTCCACACGTACCCAGATAAATACGTTGTTAAGGACATGCCAGACCTGTAGGCGGCAGTACATCCCCCGTTCTTAACCTCGTCCTTCGTCTGTGGAGCAGTAATTCTGCTTGCAAAAACAAACAAGCAGAAAGCGCTTGGACAATTGATGGATCGGGTAGTGACAGAGCGCAGCTCTGAGGGCTTCCATGATGCCGGCTAGTGTAAACACAGGTCGCACACGTGATGTCAGCATTACTTTGTCGCGGAAAGTGATGTTGCGGACCTTAAAACTCCGGTTTTGTCCGTCCACACGCAGTCACCCAAAACGGAGAAAACGCAGATCTTCACTTTGGCCGGAGTTTTTAAAAAGATCCGTTTTCGTGTGAAAAAACTCCGTTTTCATGTGGATGACAGGCCAAAATGTAGAAAAATATCTACGTTTTGGTAGATCCCCGGCTACGTGTGGACAGGGCCTAAAACCTCTCTAACTTTTCTACATTTCCTTTTTTTTTCAAGAGTTTTGGGTCAGTAAATGTTCAGACCCTATTCTTTAGATTTCTAGATGTTTTAGGCTGCAACTAGGTATTTTAGAAGGAATTGTAATATCACAAAGTGGATTTTTTTAGGCGCAACAGATTTTTTCTCATTTCTGCTGTGTTCCAGATCCTGTTACTGCCAATCAGTGACACAAGTGATGCTTTTTAGAATTGTAAAGTAATCTTTAGAGTCTTACATTTATTTTGATACTGA
The DNA here is from genome assembly GCF_043380555.1 of Nothobranchius furzeri. NCBI lineage: Eukaryota > Metazoa > Chordata > Actinopteri > Cyprinodontiformes > Nothobranchiidae > Nothobranchius > Nothobranchius furzeri. Next base: position 43,423,876 of record NC_091754.1, read on the forward strand.
AACGGCTCAAATAAACCTTGTAGTTTATGAGATATACTCAATTCCTTTTGGGCACATCTTTTTTCAAGAAAATCTCAGAAAAATGGCCTAGGGATCAGGAGGCTAATAAATGAAATTAAAATCTGTGAGAACAGCAGGGGCATTAACCTCAGAGATTATAATCTAAAATCAAGTCATTTATTATGAAGGTTTTGTTTAGTCGAGTGTGGACGTTTACTGTAAACACTAATGAAATGTCAATAAACCTGGACTAAAACTGACTAAGCAGTTAAGTGGAAGGCCTGACGATGCATCTTAATGCACAATCTCATGTAGGACAGCTCAAGAAAGAAACCTTGCTGATTGAGCATCCCCAATATTACAAAGTAGAACTAAGATTTGACATTAAAAAAATCCAGTCATTTCTTGCACATCTTCTTGGTTTCTGCCATGCTTTTGTGGGCCTAGCAGAAGGCAGACTCAGATTTGTGAGGCCAGCCTGAGTGATGCTTGGCAGCAGGGAGGCTGAGTGCGGCTGCTGTGAATACTGCTGTGCCAGTGTTTGTGAATGATGTATCGTTTGTGGAAGAGGGGAGTGGCTCCAGGGTAGATTACTTTCCTAAACAAGGCAATGGCCTTAAAGGGTGAATTACTGCCCTGGCTATTGCTGTCCCTTCCAGGCCCCTTGACAGGAGCAGCATCTTAATGCCAGCTGCAGACTATAGCGGCTGAAGCTTTGCCAAGTGGCAGATGCAGAGCTGGTCAAGCCTACAGCAGCAGAAAAGCAAGGCATCAGATACAGGCTGAAGTCAACGATGTGGATGAGGAGTCGTAACGTGATTTTGATTCCACCACACACTCAACAAGACCTTTCCTTGCTTCAGGCTTCCGAGATTCATGAAGAGATCATCCTGCTTAGTTTACTGGGATGCTTATGCCTACAGGTCATCAGAACTTTATCTCCTAACCACAAACAATTTCTGTGGCACCAAAGCAATATTTACTACAGCTTCTATAAACCACTATAGCTTCTGGTTAATAAACTAGAATTCCATCAGTGCTAGAGCCCGTCCTTGGTGTTCACATCAGGACAAGCCTGAACCCAGATTTATTCACTAATGGTTGTATAAGTGCATGTCTCTACATTTGTTTCCTATTATCCATCCCATAATTTTTCCAAAAAGGTTTCACAAAAAAAAAACTAATAACAATCTATGGTTTTGTTTGATGGGCTTGATATTTTTCTCACATCAAAACAATAAAAGAACCAAAAAAGTTTACATTTACAAGATAAGAGCCCCTCAAACCCAATGACTTGTTTTTACACAGGAGAAACATTATCCCGGCTCTCCACTGGAGGCGTGAGCATTCGCACAATGTCCACACAGCAAAATAAGGAGTTAAGGACCACAGTTATAGTCAATGAGTGTTTCCTCCACCCACGGAGCACATTTCGGACACATCCCAGAAGCATAGGGAGCTGCTAAATTTATGCTCCAGTTCTTTTTTACACGCTGCGCTTCTAGAACAGGTCAAGCTCAGCAGTTCAGATCAGGCAAGATAAGGAAGTCAAATGTTAGGGCAGTGCAAAGGATCCAGCAAATTTCTAAATAAAAGACACATATAGATTCCCAGTTGCTCATCTAGTGAAAAAAACCCCAACAAAAAACAAGTCATTACCTGTGATGCCTCCACAGTATAACTGACATTTACTTAAATTTCTTGGTGCAACATTTTTGCACTTAAAAAAAGGAGTAAATGTAAAACCAATCAAATCTCTTTAGTATACCTTTATCAATTGAGTAAATCAAACAAAAATGAAATAAGTTGTCCTGAACAATTAAAGCTGTTTCAGTGACATGCAACATTGACTAAATATCATTAAAATTGTTGATAGAAATAACAGTGAGCTACAACTGAATCCACATAAAAAGTTAAGTAGATAATCCTGTAATGCTAGGTACATGAAACTGAAAACAAGGCTGCTATCTGTTTTTGAATATTGGTTCTATTTACTTAATATTTAAAACTTTACCTAAGTAAAATTTTGAATTACAATTAAATATTAATTTGACTGTCTTTCAATGGTAATTTTAAATATCAACTAACCTAATTCTCTCTCTCTCTCTCTCTCTCTCTCTCTCTCTCTCTCTCTCTCTCTCTCTCTCTCTCTCTCTCTCTCTCTCTCTCTCTCTCTCTCTCTCTCTCTCTCTCTCTCTCTCTCTCTCTCTCTCTCTCTCTCTCTCTCTCTCTCTCTCTCTCTCTCTCTCTCTCTCTCTCTCTCTCTCTCTCTCTCTATATATATATATATATATAAAACACACACACACTGATAAAAAAGACCACATCAGTTCAACATTTTTCACATTTATTTATGTGAGCATGACATCAAATCCATTCAACCAGCTTTATTTTGTGAACCACACCTTAAGCAGATTCGTTCTCTAAAAACAGTGAGCTAAGCTGTATTTAAGTGGATTGAACATGGATGAAACTTCCCATCAACAGCTTTTTAATATAAGGTGTACTCTCAATTTGCAAGCTTGATAAAACTCTTTAAAGTGGCTAATTGTTGCCAAAGATCCAATGAAAAAATTAACCTGCTGTACGAAGATCATAAGAGGCTCAAGGGAATACAGTGCTTTACTATTTCAGATAAGCCTACTGAAAAAAGAACAAGCAAATGAATGAAAAAATCCCAAAAGTATAAATCCTGAAAAGAAACATTTGCACTTTGTCCTTGGGACTGGTGGCACGTGTCTGCATGCATGACAATAAGTAGAGTCCATAGTAACAGAATATTCAAGGATGACTTTCATACCAGCTGAAGGCTGTCTTCGGTCTCCTATTAATGTCACTGGAAATGTCCTCAAATGAGGCTGAGTAGGTGGGTCATCCTTGCACTTGCTGATAGGGATGGGTACCGAATTCGGTACTTTTTAAGGTACCGACCGAATTCCATAGTACCGACCGAGCACCGATTCACGTCATTTCAAACGGTGCCTTGTTTCGGTACCCGTCCATCATAATGAGAACTTGCCAAGACAGCTGCGCATGCGCAAGAGCGTTTTGTTGTTGCTTGCTGTGAACCAGTTGTAAACAGAGCAGCATGGTAGAAAGAACGCACGCTAAAGCTTGGGTCCACTTCACTAAATGTGATGGGTAACTGGGTGATGATGAAACCAGCGACAACTATCTAAGTGAGACATCCTCATCTTAATCTGCTCCGGTAGGTAAATATAATTAGCTTGATATGTTAGCTTCCGTTTCGGTAATGGTGCGTTCGCTTTCTCCTCGAAACTCCGAATTCCCGACTAGAAGAACATGAACGCGCTCTAAAGTTTGGCTTCACTTTACTAAATGTGACGGGTGAAGATGAAACCAGTGACGATCTAAGTGTGAGGCATCATCGTTTTAATCTGCTCCAGCAGCATAATAAACTGTTTAAGATATCGTTAGCTTGATATGTTAGCTTCCATTGCTACCATTGTTATCAGCTAATGGCGCATTCGCTTTCTCCTCGGAAATTCTAACTTCCCAATAGGAAAAATCAAATGAAAAAAGATGGCAAAAGGAATGAAGATACACAGTAAATTTAGTTCACAGTAAAGATGTTTGCTTCATTTTAATCATCAGCTTATAAAACTACAAGGGCAATGTTAAAATACAAACAGTTGTATGTTATTTATCGTGATATTTATCAAATATTGTTATATATTGAGAAAAAATATATATTTAATTATAAAAGAGAATTAAAATAATAAACACTCAAAAGTATCGAAAATTGGTACCGTTAAGTACCGGTATCGATTCGTAGGTACCGGTAATTAGTACCGGATCGATTCAAATGTCAAAGGTACCCATCCCTACTTGCTGATATCTGAAAGAAAATAAATGTTAGCATGAGGATAAAAGTCATAATTAGTTAATTCAGAGTCTTATTTTATCTATTTATTAAATATAAACAACAGAAAATTTGGTCCAGAGTCAGCATGCCTCAAATGCATTTTACACACAATATGAGCTGCAATCACACAGGGGTTGTTCAACACCCACAAACCTGACGGTAGTGTACACGGTGCACATGACAGAAGATGTCCCTCTTTTTGCTCCTCACTCTCTCCCTCACAGCCTACATCTTCCTCCTCACTCTTAGGGTGGACAGCCTCTGACCTCTCTGGTTCCTCTCCAACCAACTCCTCCTTCTCTCTTTCATCCTGCTTCTCAGCTCCCTCGTGACTTTCATCCTCTCTCTGTCTATGCTGTTCTTTATTAACAGCGGTAAAAAAGGACAAGATGTCCATTTGTCTTTTCATGGCCGCTGATGCTTCCAGTCAGTGCTGCGAGAAAGTCATAGATAAATTAATACTGTGATCTAATCTCAACGTGTCTAAGGCTTAAAATGCAACTTCATTTTTATTTTACAGTTAATGTTACAAAGGAAAAACAAATCAGTATTAACTGTGGATAGACTCAGTTAGGAACTTAAAAGTAAATGACAGAAATGCGCGACTACGATCAAAACAGTGATGTCAGGAAAATTAACTGTATTGCTTACCTTCTTCTCTTAGCGTCTTTTCCGTTTGGCGTCCTCAAGAACTTCTTCAGGTCCCATTTAAACTATTTTTAATCTTTTATTCAAAAATCCACCGCGTAAACAGTTCTGTCCACAGAGTGTGCTGCGCTTTAAAGGCTCCGTGTGAAACGCTGCAGCACATTAGTTCCCGTCTCCGAGGCAGCACGGGGAAAAAAATCCGATCTCTTCAGCACAGGGGCCATAACAGGGGCCAGGGCCGGTTCTACAGGGGCCCAGGCCCCTGTGGGCCCCCGTTTAAAACCGCCATTGCTCCCAACCAAGCCATAATCCTGATCCGACCCAGACCCCGTCAGAAATAGAGCTTCTTGAGCAATCAGTTTATGAGCAATCAGAACAATCAGAAGACGAAGAGTTAATCCAGTTCTCTTCCCCTGCTCCCATCAGGCGACGCGGCACAAAGACGCGTTCACAGGGGCCAGCGACCCCTCCCAACTCCCAATACCCGCTTATACAGGCTAAAGCCCACGGCCCAAGGGTGTACCAGCCCTATTCCTGTGGTGATATCCAAGTCTTGGTGGATAAACTCCGTGATATAAACGAGGGAGGAAATGCATGGCTGGCAGATTTAGACAGATATACTACAGGTCAGGACCTTGCCTTGGGAGATTTCAGAGCAATCATCACCAGATGCACCTCAAAATCGCAGGCGGAAGATTTAGAAAAACTTGCTGGAAACATGCCTACTACCTGCAGATTGTATTCTCATCCAGTATGTAGATGATTTGCTTCTGTCACCTCCCTCCGCAACCTCCTGCCTACAAGCCACTCAGATTATGCTACATCAACTGGCCACGTTAGGATTTAAAGTCAGTAAATCTATCTTCAAATAGCAAGAAAACAGGTCTCCTTTCTAGGTCGCCTGATCTCACAGAACGGCGTCTCTCTTTCGCCTGAACACCGAAATTCCATTCTGCACCATCCAAAACCCGTAACAGTGAAAGAAATGCTCTCTTTCCTTGGCCTCACTGGGTACAGTAGAAACTATGTGCCGGATTATGCAGGTTTGACCTCCTCTCTTCACGCACTCATCTAAGAGCATGGCATGCGTCAACTATCTGCCAAGCTCAATTGGACTGAACAAGCTGAGAAAGCTTTCATTAAATTAAAACAACGTCTTTCCACAGCAAGCGACCTTGCTATCCCAGATTACTCTTCCCCTTTCTTTTTGGACGTTTATGGAACAGGAGGATGGATGAATGGTGTCCTGTTCCAGAAAAAGGGGGACAGAGACAAGTGTTAATGTATGTTAGCATACTATTGGATAACACTGAAAAGCGTCACCCTCCATGCACCCAACACGCGGCGGGACTCGCAAAAATTCTTCAAAAAACTGCACATATTGTGATGGGATACCCCCTGAAAGTACTAACATCCCATAGCGTGGTGGCCTATGTGAACTCCCAAACATTTACCATGACCTCATTGAGGCAGAGGAAACTGAGCACTATCCTAGAAGCTCCTCATATTTCCTACACACACGAAGGTATCAACATGGCTGATCAAATGAATGGCGGAGAGCCGCACTCTTATCAACAAAGAACTAGTGAGGAAGAAAAGGTTCAAACCGATTTACAAGCACATCCCTTACAAAATCCTGACAAGCAATGGTTTACTGATGGGTGTTGTCACCGAGACAGTGAACAAGAGCTGAAAGCCGCATGGGCTATCGTGGAACACGCACCTTCAGGTTGGCAAACATTAAGAGCTGAAGAACTCGTGGGAATGCAGTCCACACAAAGAGCAGAAGTAAAAGCAATCGTTGAAGCCCTAAGGTTAGGAACAGGACTTAGAATTAACATCTACAGTGATTCAGCGTATGCTGTAGGGGCGGTTCACATAGAATCAAAACAATGGCTGCGAGCTGGATTTCTGACTGCCAGTAACAAACCTATTAGACATGAACAAGACATGAAAGATCTGGCAGAAGCTCTCTTACTCCCCTTAGAGGTAGCAGTAGTCAAATGCAAAGGACACAGTCAGGGCTCTGACTTTGTGTCTCAGGGAAATCAGGAGGCCGATAAAGCAGCCAAACGGGCAGCAGGATACCTACCCATATACAACATGGTGGTTGAGGTTCCGCCTCCTGAGAAAAATCCGGATCCCAGAATCCGTGTAACCCTAGGCAACTTACAAGAACAGGCCTCACCACAGGAAAAGAGCCTATGGATGGCAAGAGGGGCGATAAAGGCCCAAGGTATCTGGAGAGGTCCAGATGGGAGACCTATCCTACCCCCAGGTATCAGGCAAACAGCTATGGAAGAGGCCCACGGGGTGGGACATGTGGGACCGGCCCAAACGGTTAAGAATCTAGCTCATTGGTGGCATCCTCACATCGCAGATATGGCAAAATATTTGGTCAAAACATGTACAGAGTGTTGCCAGTACGGCATAAAACCCACCTTGAAACCTTTGCAAGGACGATTTCCAATCCCAACTTGTCCTGAAAATGAAGTAATCATAGATTACACAGACATGGTAAACAGGGAGAGGGGCTACAGGTATTTGCTGGTCTGCGGGGTTTGCCTACACTGGCTGGCCGGAAGCTTGGCCTGCCAGAAAGGAAGACAGCAAAACTGTGATAAAATGTCTGATAAACCATTATATTCCGCAGCATGGGTTTCCTGGGAAAATGAGGTCTGATAATGGTTCCCACTTCAAAAACAAAGATCTACAGGCAGTAGAAACAATGCTGGGTCTGAAACATAAGTTCGGGACAGTATACCACCCACAGTCCCAAGGGAAGGTGGAAAGAATGAACCAGACGATAAAAAACAAATTGGCTAAAATCTGTGCACAGACCAAAATGACTTGGGTAGATGCCTTACCACTGGGTCTCATGTCCATTAGAAGCTCTGTTAACAAAACTACGGGATTTACTCCTTTTGAGTTGCAGACAGGGCGACCTTTTCCTGGGCCCAGTACCAAATTACCTCTGACTGATAATGACCGTGACGCCAAAAGCCTGGACTCCAGAACTTATTATAACCTGTTGCATAGCCTTGTCTCACAGTTCTCTCAGCAGGTGGGGACTCAACCTCATTCCACAGATACATCGCCTTCGGTGCCAGGCGTCGAGTGGGTCCTGCTGAAGGTCACCAAATGAAAGTGGACGGAGCCCAGGTGGACCGGTCCCCACAAAGTGATCGAGAGGACCTCACATGCGGTCAGATTGGAGGGCAAAGGAGACGCTTGGTACCATTGGACCCAGTGCGCGGCCACGGACAAGCCAGGACGGACGGTGTCGGAAATCCAGGAGGACCTCAGGGCCCAGGAAGAGAAGTAGTTGACCTCTGCAGGACGCGGTAGCGTGCCAAGCTACCACCACATCCGGCGGGACGAGAGTCGTAACATCATCACCCCTGCAGCTGCCTGGAGCCAGTGGAGGGACCTCGACAGGGGGAAGAAGAGAGCACCCTTCAGTTATTTTACAAGGGTTCTATTTAACACCCTTCAGTTATTTTACAAGGGTTCTATTGAATACCCTTCAGTTATTTTACAAGGGTTCTACTTAACACCCTTCAGTTACTATATAAGGGTTTTATTTCACACCCTCCAGTTGTCCTACAAAGGTTGTATTCGACACCTTTAAATTCAATTTATAATTGTTTGATGTGATTGATACTGTTACTTCTCACGTACGTGCTTATAATTCTCACTCACTCGTCCCCAAACGACCCATACACAATGTCTTGGCCCTTACCCCCCATGTCCGTTTACCCCGTCCTCCTTCATCAATTAACTCGTATTATTTCATAGATTATTGTTGTTGTTTTGTTGAATTGATAAATTGTTGGGTTTTGTGGTAATGAATTAAGGATGATGATTGTGTTTGTTTTCTACCTTTTATATCATTGTTGAACTCTTATTAGAGTTCAAAAGGGGGAATGTTAATAATAGTTACTATTAAATCAACACAAGAGAACATATAATCATTGGTAATGTGTGTGATGAGAACCTGACTCTGCAGTTCATTAGACACTCCAGATGTTTCTGTTATCTGCTGCTCACCCCTCCTCTCGGGTATGGTTTTTCTGCACACAGCATGAGAATAGGTTCCTGTTTTGTGTTGAGATAGTAGCCGCATCCTGTTTAACCATATCTCAAGGCTGCAAGTCTGCTGTTTAGAGGATTGTTCAAACTTAACCTTGTACATACATGTGACCTCTCCCTGCTTGAGTGAATAAATCTAGCCGTCTCAAACTGAGAGATCAGAACACTTATGGCAGCTGCTAAAGCAAGACGGTAGACCTTGCATGAGAGATGTGTGTTCTCCCTCTGCAGCGGTGAATCTTATTTTGACTGGTTTTTTGACGCCAACATCAACTCAGAAGCAAACATCTTTTTCTCCAATCGCTCCGAACATGTCTTGGTCTTTCAGGACCAACACCGCCACGTAAGGACGCTGTCGACTCCCAGTTAGGTCATCTAGCTAATATTTATATGATATCTAAGGTCTTCACAGCATCGGAGGTGCGCTGCAACCCCCTACACCCACCCTACTTCCTCCCTCTCTGCAAGCAGAGGCCCGCTGCGCATGTGAGCGCGTGCGCCATGCACGTACATTTCACCGTATTTTGGCGGATACAGGACCTGCGGTTAAAGTCTGTATCACTCACTTTCTCTCCTCCATAAGGAGAGGGAGCTGGCTCCTATCGGTCACAAGAACGAGCCGCATCTGAGAGCTGTTTTGTTCGCTTAACTACTAACTATTGCTGCAACTGTCTTTAACGAGTGATATTTTTAGTCTTACACTGACTCAAAAGTCTGTCTGAATAAAAACGCGGGCAGCAGCACGGTGCCCCCCCCCCCCAACTGGTAGACGGTTTGAAAACTGAAATGGATGCTCAGTATGCACAAACATGCTGCGAAATGTGAGCCATCGAGAAAAACGCTCTTTTCTAAGTAACCTGAAGAATTATGTTCTTACTGTACACTCCGCCATTTATGCTTAATCCAAACGGGGAACAGACAAGTCAGATAGAAACTACCTGGAGAAAGCTATTTCTCTTCAGAACGACAGTTTAGGTGCTGCATTATTCAGAAAATGTAACTAAAGAATAACAATGATGTTAATATGACAGAAGAATTAGCAAGCGGTCACTTACCTGCAAACGTTTTCTGCTGAGGAGCTGTGTCTGTCTGTTAACTGTCGAGCAGAAAATCTCCCATGAGGCCGTGCTCTTCGCGTGCAGTAAATGCCAAAGGTCATCAGTCTTACTCAAAAATTTCAGTTGTTTTTGGGGTACACATAATATTGATTTTGAATAATTGATAATTGTATTTCAAGATACTGATACGTTTGAATACCAGTCTCTAAGTTATTTTGAGTACATTTCTATTAGAGTTATTGGGAATATACAAAAAATGTATTCTGTTATTCATATACAAAATTTTATCTTTGAAATAAACTAGAACTAACAAGATTATTTCAACATAAAACCTGGTGTTGAATTTTTAGGCTTGTTTTTCAATGTATCCAACTCAGGAAACCACATTGGTGATAGTCAGAGATTTAATCAAGATAATCTAAATTATAATTATAATTATATTTACTAAGCCCCTGAATAAGTTTTTAGGGTGCATGACAGAAGTAAAAACAACCAGGGGTAAACCACAAAGCTTTTAGATACTTGCTGCCATCGTTTGCCTGGCCTGTTATCGCGTGAAAAATCAAAATGACGTTAACTAGCTTCATGGAACGCATGTGTAGCCAATTCTCATCTGAGATGCTCCCGACAGAAAGGAATGCACCACAGAAGTTGTGGGGGAAATGATTGTGTTAGGTGCCTGTCATGATGTGGTCGAGTCTTTTGACCCACGACATGCAGAATCACGAAAGAGACAAGGTGAGTAAAAATAATATATAATTTATTGAGTTTGATGAGGCTGGGGAGACGTCGGAGGGGGACGGTTCTGGCAGCGTTCTGAGACAGAGAACAAGAATGAGAAATGTAAAGCAAACGGGGAAGGTGTGATCGAATGGAGGCTTACGGATTCCAGTAAGGTAGTGGAGCGCGGAGAGGAGGGCGTGTCAGCTCTGAGTGGTAGCTGGTGGAGGAGGCTGGGAGCTGAGCACCGGTTCCAAGAGCGGGCAGGTGAGCGCAGGAGAGCAGGCGGCCAAAGAGAAGTGGTGTGGCTGGTGGACAGGAGATCCAGAGGCTCCTTGTAGTAACAGGTGAGAGTGCAGGTTGACGAGCTGGTAACAGGCAGATGATGAGAGTACCTGGGCGGGAGAACGGAGGAACGGAACAGATGATGACGAGGCTTAAAACAGGCAGAACAGGATGCAGAACAATCAGAAACAGGTCTAGAGCTGTAGTAAACTACCCAATGTGAGTAATCATCCAGCGCTGGCGAATTGTCACACCGCTCCTTAAATCCCCTGCGAGCTGATGAGGGAAATTCGCAGCAGCTGCTCTCCGGGCGCGCCCACCTGCAAACAGGAAAACTCAGAGCGGTTAGCTACATCCATTGTGACAGTGCCGCGAATGCATCAGTGTGCTTTTAAGTGATTTTTAATGTTAGGTGCATGTACAGGACTGGTAATCACAGATGTGATTACCCATTCTTACCTTTCCTTCACTCTTATGGGATGTTTTCTCAGGACCAGATGGTCGAATTTAGATGGTAGAACTTTGTTATTTATTATTTTAGATATCAAGATAAATGAATGCCCCAAAACAAAAAGTCATAAAGCTGTCCTTTATTGACATTTCGTATCTAAATGTTTTCTATGTTGAACACGTGCAACCACAGCTGATCTTTAGTATATGTGAACAGTTCAAGCTAGTTTGCTGAGGCTCCTGTTTACCAAGCCAGCCTGATGGTGAAATTCAGTCAAATTCCTATTTTCCCCCTTGCTTGTCAGACCTCCTCCTATTATACATTTCCAGAATGTATTTGTTTATTTGGCTTGGAACAATTGTTTCTAGCTGCCAAAACTTCTCTCCTGCCCAGGATCAGGCATCCATGTGACAGTCTATTCTCCCATTGGCTCTCACGTGGCCATGATAAATTAGTGTAATGCCGTGCAAATATTAATCACATTGTCACCACAGCTGAGCAGGAAAGCAGTTTAGTACCGCAGCCACTATGCAGCCTCATTTATCAAACCCTGGAGCTCTCCTGTGCTAAACCTCCTGCTTGCTGCCTGCAAATCACAAGCTGTTCCCACCCAATTTTACTGTTTGCAGATCGGCTTTCAGCTGTTTTTGCATCAGGACGGTTTACTCAGATGTATGAGGGAAATATCTACAACTAATGTCGTTTTATATTCATTTGTGTTAAAGTAGGAATTTCAACACCAGAAGGACAATTTAAAGTGAAAAACTAAATATTAATTTCAACCTCAGATTATGAAAGTCCACATCAAGGTTAGTATAGAGAACCATGTTCTGTTGCCCATCATGGATTCATCATCTCCCCTCACAGCCGGAGGGTTTCACCATTTTACTGTTTTTCTACTTGTAATGGATGCCCTCACTTCACTCCAGCAGTCTTGAGAAAATTAACCTGCAAAACAACTCAGAGATGTACTGATGCTTGCAGAAGTCTCCTTCACTTCGGACCAATAACCCACCAGACTGGGTTATGTTAACTGACAACAGTTAAATGTCTGCACCTCTAAGTAAATATGCTCACATCTGAGATAAAGGTTGTTGTAGATTCTTGAAAATAACTTTGGCTTCACATGAGGGAACGTTCTGGAGGCCAGGAGAGTTGAGGGCTCAGCATGGGGCAGACACTCAGTCCAAGGAGGAGTTTTAACTTCCAGATCAAACTCATTAAGTTAATGTAAAAACCAATCTTATGGTTTGTCTAACAGACCTTTGCTGAATGTGCTCACTCTGTAGTCCCAGACACCTGTAGTCCTGAGGGTTTAAAAACACCCAAACAGTGAGGGCAGCAAAAACACGTCTGCCTAATTAAAAAACTTTATGGAAACCTGAATTTTATGTTTGGGCACACTCAGAGCTGGATCCTTTAAAATGTGCCATAGTTGTGGGTTTTGTTTTTTGTTTTCTGGTTCATTGTTTCCCTCACTTCAAATCAAATCATGCCAAATTCATCTTCATTCATGAAGTGCTGTTCATACAGAAAATGTAACTAAAAGTGCTTTATAGATTAAAAAGACCCCACATATCCCACAAATGTCATTGACAATTAGCCCCCCCTCCCCCAACCCAGTGACATCCACACATACAACCACATGCACACGAAACACACTTGAGAACATAAGTAAATACTGGGCTCAGATGAGTCAGGTATGTAAGTGTTACCCCGGGTTTCCACGGGAGCCGTCAGCAGCACATTACTGCAGCAGCACGTCTTGCTCGCATAAGCTGCTGCTTGGCCCTTCCCACGAGACGCAAAGCAGCAGGGGAGCAGCTGTCACCGACCGAGCATGAAGTCACACGAGTGACTTCGTCAGTAAACACAACAACAAGCAGGAGAAAATGACAACATGGTTTGTGTTTTATGTTCAGTCCGTTTTATAATCGCCAATACGGACCTGAAAAACAAAGGAGACCGCTAGCTAGGTGATAACTTCTCACGGGGACGCACAGTTAGTAACCTTTTTTAAAAGTAAAGCAACCGGAAGGCAGTACGTTCTTTATTCTGAAAATCTCGGTAGCTTCTCTCCATTTCTGCGTCCGATTTCCTGTCTTTCCTTCCCCAAAAATGTCGAACTTGACCCGTTTCAGAGGCGTCACGCGTAGAAAATAGAACTGGCGCGTAAAGGCCGCGACATGCTGCTCCTGAGACGCGGCCGACTCGCGCTGCTGACGGCTGCTGACGGCTCCAGTGGAAAAGGTTCTGTTGACCACAGCGGTTCCTATCAGCAGCTATGACGTGCTGCTGCAGTAACGTGCTGCTGACGGCTCCCGTGGAAAGCCGGGGTCATACACTCCCTTTTTTGGCCACTGGATGGCCTCAGCTGCTCCCTTTTCGCTTGGCTTCATCCCCAGCTGTGCTTGATTGCTCATCAGAGCTCATCTGTTAAAAGGCTCCCCCGGGCTTTCAGTCGAGTAGAAGGTACAGGGAAGTGTGGGCACGGAAGTGTTCAGGCTTCTCTCTTCTACTTTTGTGCGTGTTAGCTTCGTGGCACTCTTGTGAATAACTCTCGTTCGGATTGACTTTTGGGTAAACTTTGACTTTAGACCGACCTTGGACTCCGAGTTTGGATTTCCCCCGAGTGTCTCTGCTTCCTAGGACGGCTCTCGTTTAGTTTAGGATTTTGTAAGAGTATTTCAGTTAATTAGTTCCTCTCCTCCCAGCCCTTTTGGCCTGGCACTTTTTGTTAGTCTTTTCCTTGTTATTTATTGTGGTTCTTTGTGTTTGTTTTAATAAAATCCTTTGTTTTGCGACACAATTACTCTGTTATTATTTACCCTACACACAACATCTTTTACTCCCTCCTCCACATCTCTTCTAGCGAGCTGAGGGACGTAACAGAGTGGGGACTCGTCCGGGAATTATTCCTGTTTTATCCCGTTTTTAGAGTGTGTATAAAAATATTAACTTTGTTTTTGTGTCCCTTAGAGATGGATTAGGGCCTCCTTTGATTTGCCTGCGTTTGTGGCGGCTCCTTCGCGCTGGCTGCTGGAGAGTTGCCGCAAAGCCGATCTGCAACAGGTTGCCGCCCACTTCAGTTTGCTCGTACCTAAGCAGCTAATAAAGATGCACTTTGACAGCTGGTGGTGGATTACCTGGAGGCTCAGGAGATTCTGCCTTCACCATCCCCTCCTGGTGTGTCACCGCCTCTCTCGGATGAAGAAGGGGAACGGCCGGACACAATGAGGGAGACCCTTGCCACCTTTCCGGGAAAAGAATCCGCTGAGGGATCTCCTCCCACCTCCGCTTCGCCTGGAGCTAGCCCTCCTCGCTCCCTGCTAACTGGAGCTCGACTTCAGCTACGCCTCACCCGTCTTAGGATGCAGGCTGAGGAAAAGACTCATGAAAGGAATCTCCGACACGAGATTGAGCTGAAGCGCATGGACACTGAGGTTCGCCTCCGAGAAATAGAGCTTCAGATGAGGACTCTGGACCCTGCTGCTTCCTCGAACCAGACTGTTGCTGGCTCCCGAAGGCCAGAGCCACAGAAGGTAATAAAGGAAGTCACAAAGGAAGAGGACACAACAGTAGGGGCCACTTGGAAGGCAGAGATAAGCGGAGCCCAGTGGAGCCTGCTGATGCGAGTGGAATCGAGGCAGGTGAAGACAGGAAGTGAACCAACTGAAGAAAGCACCAAAGGATGTGATGTCCCCTTTGAAGAAGCTTGAGCTTTGGGAGGATCTGAAACCATCTTACAAATGACAAATGATTACATTGTTTAGCTGTCTTGAAGTTAAAAGATATATACGTCACTCTGAAAAAGTGCTTGTAACATGAAAATGCTATACAATGGAAAATGCTTTGCTCTGCAGTTTTTAGAACGATATATAAGAGCAGTTAGAAGTAGAAGAAAGGACGACACGGCACGAGACGAGAGACAGAGAGTCAACGGTAGACAGTGACAGCAGTTTTTTCTCAGGGATAGTTAGACGTAACATACTCGAAAGGGGATATTTAATCTTAGCTTTATGCTTTTTGTATCTTTTAAATTTTGGAATAAACTTTTTTGGAAAAAGGATTCTCATTCATTGAATTTTTAAAGGACTATTTTATCCTTTTGAGTGGGAGCTCCGACCAGGCCTAACAGGAGTAAGGTAAGCCACCTTATTACTTGTACCTGCTTCTCAGGACTTGTTTTTCTGGTTGTGACAGATTAATAAAAGATACTTTAGGCAATGGGAGCCATGTCTCCCCTTCTCCCTAGAGTATCAGGACAAGCCTAAGGGTGATAAGCCATGATAGTTCGTTGGTTCAAACAGGCTCTGTTCTGCATGTGTGAAAAAGTCTCTATTAAGCGTGGGAAGGAACCATTTCAAAGGGTGGATCAATTAGATTAATTGATAATTAATTAATTGATTCATGTTAGCCTGATCAACTAACAGAAATCATTTTCTAGTTACCACCGCCCACATTGCTGACAGAGGCGCTAATTAATCCTGATAGGACCCAAATAATAGTCAGTAAGATTGGCCACTCTGAACTTCCGCCTTAGTATCCAAAACCACTGGATAACAGGAATTAAAGGGAAGTGTGTTGATACAGGAGAACAAGTACAGCAATTCCATTCCAACCTTTAAAATAGAAAACAAGTTCTAATTGAGGAAGTCCAAACCAGGGTCTGGTAGAATAATACTCACCGCGGCCTCAACCTCCCTGAACAAGCAGCGTAAACTTAGGATCTAACGGAACCTCTTAAAGGGCACGCTCGCTTCAAGACGGCTGCCGACCGTCCTTCAGCCTTGTCCTCGCCTTCCCGCGCCTTGCCCCGAGATGCCTCGCCATCTTCTCTGGGTGTCACATCGTTACCGCCTGCGTTTGACATCAGCAAGTGTATCTCCCTCCTTCCACCTTTTAGACAAACTGAAGTGGATGGGTATTTCCTTGCTTTCGAGCGGATTGCGGTGACTCTCCAGTGGCCTCGCAAGGTTTGGTCGTTATTTTTGCAATGCAAATTTTCAGGTAAGGCCCTTTCTGCTCTGTCTAACGGACAGCGCTAGTTACGAGTGTTGTGAAGAATGCTGTTTTAAATGCATATGAACTCATTCCCGAGGCATATCGTCAGCGTTTCCAGTTAGAAAAACCTAGGCCTCACCAGAGTTATGTGGAGTACGCTCACTCTGTCTGTGCTTTTTGATAAGTGGTGTTCAGCTTCTGGAGTGAACGCCTTAGCGGACTTGAAAGAACTAATTTTAGTTTAAGAATTTAAGAGACATGTGCCTGAGAGGCTAGCTTTGTATTTAAATGAACAGAAAGTTGCTTCTCTTTCTTTGGCTGCCTTGTTAGCTGACAAGTTCGCTTTGACTCATCGGCCCTGAGAGTCGAAACCTGACTCTGTCCGAATAGTGAGACCCTCTCCTAAATCACCTGACCATAGTGACCTTCCCGAATGTCTTTGTCACAAAAGAGGTCATTTTATTCATGACTGTTATCTGCTCCAGCAGAAAAACAGGAGAGGTGGACACTCTCCCCGGGCTAAGCCAGTAGCGGCCTGTTCGGAAAAACCTAAGCTTGTAGAGAAGTGTGAAATACCTCATTCGAGCTTCAAGCCCTTTTTGTTCTCTGGGGTTGTGACATTGTTAAATGGTGGAGTCAACCATGATGTGGTGATTCTACGAGACACGGGAGCTTCTCAGACTTTAATAAAACAAAGTGTGTTACCCTTTTCGGCTACCAGCCATGCTGGTTATTCTGTTTTGCTACAAGGAATAGAAATGGGGTCTGTTCCAGCTGAGATACATTTTATTCACCTCACATGTCCTCTGGTTACCGGTGAACTAAAAGTAGCCATCTTGGATAAGTTGCCTACCCCTGGAGTAGATATTATTCTAGGAAATGATACTGCGGGTGGATTAGTTTTACCTCCTCCTGAGCTTGTTTCGTCTCCTGAAATCAGTGAAAGTCTGGATAAGCTACCTGCTTGTGTGCTGACACGCGCTCAGCTTAAGAAAGACCTGGGAGTCTCGCTTAATGACTCAGTGTTGTTTAAGATGTTGTCTGATGATGTTACCGAGACAGATCCGGCTGTAAAAACGCCTGTTCTGGCCTTTAGAGGTCCTCAAGTGGATTTACCTATTTCTTGTGAATCTTTAGCTGATGCTCAGAAAACAGACCAAAGTCTAACTTCCCTTTTTGCTCTGGTTAGTGTTGCTCCTAAATCCCCCGACGGCCAAGCCTCTTATGTGGTGGAAAATGACATTTTGTTTCGTTGCTGGACTCCTCCCTCTGCCAAAGGCTCAGATTGGGCACAAATTAATGTTTATGTTTATGTATTTAGCAGACGCTTTTGTCCAAAGCGACTTACAAGTGGTAACTTAAACAGATTAAACAGATTGTGGTCCCGGCAAAATTTAGGTCTCATATCCTTTACCTAGCCCATGACAGTGAGTGGTCCGGTCATTTAGGAATAAATAAAACATGTAACGCCATCTCTTCTGGCTAGCTCTGAAACAACAAGTTTCAGAGTTTTATCACAGTTGCCCTATGTGTCAGACTGTGGGGAACCCGAATCAAAAGATTCAACCTGTTTTTCTGCCCAACTCCGGTGGTCTCCACGCCATTTGATCACATAGTTATAGATTATGTGAGGCCTCTTCCTCCATCTCGGTCAGGACTTACATACCTGCTGACCATCACATGTTCTCGTTTTCCTGAAGCTATTCCTTTGTCTTCCATTATGAACAAGACTGTGATAAAAGCATTAAATGGGTTCTTTTCTGTTTTTGTGTTACCGAAGGTCATTCAGTCAGATCAGGGAACAAACTTCACCTCTTGGATCTTCACCCAAGTGGCAAAGACTCTCAATATCAAGCATGTCACCTCCACCAGTTATCATCCTGAAAGCCAGGGTGTGATCGAGCGGTGGCACCAAACATTAAAGACCATGCTCCGAAAACATTACTGTACATACACTCCTACACTCCTCTTTTTGGCCACTGGATGGCCTCAGCTGCTCACTTTTCGCCTGGCTTCGTCCCCAGCTGCGCTTGATTGCTCATCAAAGCTCATCTGTTAAAAGGCTCCCCCGGACCTTCAGTCGAGGAGAAGGTACAGGAAAGTGTGGGCACGGAAGTGTTCAGGCTTCTGTCTTCTCCTCGTGTGCTCGTGTGTGTGTTAGCGTCGTGGTACTCTTGTGAATAACTCTTGTTCGGATTGACTTTTGGGTAAACTTTGACTTTAGACCGGCCTTGGACTCCGAGTTTGGATTTCCCCCGAGCGTCTCTGCTTCCTAGGACGGCTCTCGTTTAGTTTAGGAATTTGTAAGAGTATTTCAGTTATTTAGTTCCCCTCCTCCCAGCCCTTTTGGCCTGGTGCTTTTTCTTAGTCTTTTTCTTGTTATTTATTGTGGTTCTTTGTGTTTGTTTTAATAAAGCCCTATGTTTTGCGACACAATTACTCTGTTATTATTTACCCTACACACAACATCTTTTACTCCCTCCTCCACGGGGCCCCCCAGGGATGTGTGCTGAGCCCCCTCCTCTTCACTCTGCTGACCCACGACTGTACACCATTACACAGCTCTAACCTCTTCATCAAGTTTGCGGATGACACAACAGTGGTGGGTCTCATAAACCACGGGGATGAGACCGACTACAGGAACGAGCTGAGCCGCCTTACCACATGGTGTGCTGACAACAACCTCTCTCTAAATGTGGAGAAGACCAAGAAGATTGTTGTGGACTTCAGTAGAGCACACACTCAGCATGCTCCTCTGACCATCAACGGTGTGTCTGTGGAGAGAGTGAGCAGCACCAAGTTCCTTGGTGTGCACATTACAGAGGATCTCTCCTGGACGAACAACACCATAGCATTGGCGAGGAAATCCCAGCAGCGTCTCTTCTTCCTCCGCAAACTAAGAAGAGCAAGAGCACCAGCCCCCATCCTGTACACTTTCTACAGAGGCACCATCGAGAGCATCCTGTCGTGCGGCATCACTGTGTGGTTCGGAGCCTGCAACTTATCCTGCCTTAAAATCCTCCAACGTATAGTGAGAGCAGCAGAGAAGATCATCGGGGTCTCTCTCCCCTCCCTACCAGACATTTACAACACCCGCCTCACAAAAAAGGCCCTTCGCGTTGCGGCTGATCCCACTCACCCAATGCAAAGCCTCTTCGAGCTGCTGCCGTCAGGGAGGAGACTGCAGAGTCTCAAGGCCAGGACCAACAGACTGAAGGACAGCTTTATCCATCAGGCAGTTAGGAAGCTAAACTCCCTCCCGGCTCTCCCACCTCTCCTCTCTTTTCCCCCACAGTCTCTCTGAACTTGGTTACTGTTTTTATACTAAATGTTCATTTTCTATCTAGCGAGAGTTTGAGAGTAACGTAATTTCATTTCTCTGTATGTCCTGTACATGTGGCAGAAGTGACAATTAAACTGACTTTGACTTTGACAACTCTCCTAGCAAGCTGAGGGATGTAACAGTAAGGAAATGCCATCAGGGGGAGATGTCTGCCCCAACAGCAGCAGGTCCACAGCAGCAGCCAGGACACCAACACAGGGCGACCAGAGGAGGGAGGGCAAGGGCAAGGGCCTCCACCTACACCGAATCACTACCTGGAGAGCACCCAGCCCGCCGCTGCAGACCACTGGCTTTGAGGCAGAGGGCTTCCACAGAGGAAACACTGTAAAGTATTAGAATAGGTAAAAGAATCAAACAAGAGGCATTAAAAGAATGAATACATAGTGATTAATATAATTGTAAAAATTGTAAAACAATTTAAAAAAACATAGATACAGTGGTGTGAAAAACTTTTTGCCCCTTCCTGATTTCTTATTCTTTTGCATGTTAGGCCTAGTCCACACATAGCTGTTTTTTTTTTAAACGAATATCCGCCCCTCCAAAAACTTGCATCCACACCACCTCGTTTAAAACAAAAACTCTGTCCACACGTACCCGGATAAATACGTTGTTAAGGACATGCCAGGCCTGTAGGCGGCAGTACTTAGAGAAGCCAGGTGCTGGACAATAGCATTTTGTGTGACAAACATGCAAAAGAATAAGAAATCAGGACGGGGGCAAACAGTTTTTCACACTACTGTATATAACAAAATTGTCCTAAAATATAAGCAAGTAAATCATAAATAATCAGTTAAAAGCTAAAAAGGTGAGTCTTAAGCCTGCTCTTACAAACATAAACATTCTCCATGGCCCTGAGGTCCTCTGGCAGCCTGGTCCAGAGACGAGGGCCGTAATACTAGAAGGACGCCTCACCATGGGTGTGTCCTGACTTTGGGGATGATAAGGAGACAGCTGCCAGAGGAGCTTAGAGGCCACTAGGGTTGTATGGTAAAATCAGTTTGGAGAGGTAAGAAGGGCCAAGACCATTGAGACACTAAAAACATTAAAATAACCTTAAAATCGATCGTGAAGAAGAAGAAAATATCATTTCTATAGCGCCTCTCAAGATAAAAATCACAAGGCGCTTCACAAAAACAAAAAATTTAGAATTTAGAAAATGGTTAAAAATATATTTAAAATGAGCAAAAAATAGACAATTGTGATTAAAAATGTTAAAAAAGAGAGAGAGTGAATAGGAAAGAGGGAAATCAGTGGTTCCTGAGGAAGGTGGAATAGGTGGGGAGAGCAGAATAAAGAGAAAGTGGTGAAGAAGGTCATACAAAAGCCAGCTTGAACAAGTGAGTTTTCAGCTGCTTTTTAAAGGAGTCCACTGAGTCCACTGATCTCAGGCTCAGGGGGGAGAGTTCCAGAGTCTGGGGGCCACAGCAGCAGATGATTTGTCGCCTTTGGTCTTGAGCCTGGTGCGTTGCACAACCAGTAGGCTTTGATCACTGGACCTCAGGGACCTGCTGGGGGTGTAGGGACTAAGAAGATCACCAATGTTAGATGGTGCTTGTCCATGTAAGGCCCTATAGACCAGAACCAGGATCTTGAAATGAACCCTGAAGTTGACTGGCAGCCAATGAAACTGGAGGAGGAGCGGGGTGATGTGGGTGTGTTTGGAGGACTTGGTCAGAAGCCGAGCACAGGCATTCTGAACCACCTGTAGACGGTTCAGGGAGGTTCTGCTCAGACACGTGAAAAGAGAGTTACAGTAGTCTAATCGTGAGGAGATGAAGGTGTGGAGAACTGTCTCAAGTTCAGAGCGGGACAGAATGGGACTCAGCTTGTGAAACATACGGGGAGCCAATGCAGTGATTCTAAAACCGGAGAGATGTGCTCCTGGTTCCTGGTCTTCATCAGCTGCTGAATTTAGTAAAATTTGTAAACCCATAGATGCTCTTTTTGGGAAGACCAAAAACAGGGCACTAAAGTAGTCATCACTTCTCTGTAATCATACCACCACAGTAGATGTCCCATTTTCTTGTTTCTGTTAAAAACATGGTTGTTTTTACCTTCCTGCCTGCTGCTGCCATTGCCTGCACTCTTGGGTGCTACGACTCATTTCATGACAGCTGCTGTCACTTTTGTGTTTTCTGGGGTCAGTTGATTGGTGGCCATCTAGAATCAGAGGGTATAAGCAGGGATCTCAGTAAACCTAACATTTTAGATCATGAAGTTTGTAGGAAACCACATGTGCAACAGGGCACTGCTGTCCCAGAAAACCAGGAAGTCCTGGATCAGAAAGCATTACATTTTTTTCTGAACATTGCTTTGATCATACTTGACTTGCTATGAAGAGATATGGGGTAATATGTTGATGTAAGCATGATAAATATAATGCACAAAAATGCTTTTATAAATAGATAATCAAATTTAAACATTAAAGTCTTTAAATGTTCGGAGTCTAGTTCTGGAAAAAGAGTGAAATATTGTTGTGCTGTTAAAACTGGTTATGTAGTAAAAAGCAGAAAGATTAATAATGTAATGTATTATGACAAAATAATTTATATTTCTTTTTCTACTTCTCCTTAATGAGCTGGTCATATTGTGTTGTTATTATTTTAACAATTTTAAATGAACCGAATACAAAGAAATGCATTTTTTAAATGAAAAAAGATTCAGCCATTCAGTCCATAGCTGAAAAAAACAAGTTATTTATCTGAAATGACTTCTCTGAATCTTCAAAAGATTTAGAGAAAATGTTATCGGGATGTTAGAACCAACTGTTGGTTTTATCTACAGTCACCAGATGAAAACACTTTAAATTTAGCTTAGTACCCCTCAGGAAATAGAAACCAGTGCATGTGCTTTAGTGTACGCTTTAAAATAGGAGGCGCCATTTTATTTTGGCCCTTGGAACGTGCCCATCCAACATTCTGTTATATTTTGGCCACATTTGAAACACAGGATTTGAAGGTGTGTGTATGGAGACCCCTTGACTGTTTGCTTCTCTGGCAAATTATTTTGAATTCGTCCCCAAAAACATGTTGAGGATTAAAAAATGTTTTTGCTCAGCTTTGACTTTGGCAGATGTTATAATCACCATCACCGGGAGCACTGGTCACCTGTCACACTAGTTAGTGATTAAAAACGAACTAAAAAGGGACATCTGAGTGTAAACTAATAGAAGATGTAGTGGGACTTGGTCAGATTGCACCCTGACCTTGTGCTTAGGCACGTTTTGCTGCAATCTTTGAAACACATTGAACGCCAAGAATTCACCTCGTAGCATTTTCTCCCCCGAGAATGATACTGGAGTCCTGCTAATTTTGTTTCATTGTTGGAAGTCACTGTTCTAGAAAAGAGAGGTACCATCAGGAGCGCCTTACCCATTAGTGGGCAGTGCAGTGACCTTCAGTGAGTCCATTCATCACCCTTTGCTTTGTTGGACTCCTTCCTTGGGAAATGAAAGTCAGAGCCAAAATCAGCTAACCTTGCCAGTTCTGATTAATCTTCATTGAAGATTAAGAAAAGTGAAATTTCTTGACAAATTATGACGCATTAGGTGATATTAGTCAATAAGCTACAGAGAGACTGTCCAGATATACGTGTGAAGGTTATTTAAACAAATGCTCTGTACTAAATGGAAGATAATTAAGAAAACTGGCATTTGTAAAATCTGGTTATTAATGCTGAATGTCCACTAGGCTTACATTTAACACTAAAGCAGTGCTCACACTGCATTTACACACTAGTAAGCTATTAGACATTGTTGTGATGGTAGAGGTTATACATGTGACATCTCAGATGTCTTACACCTCACTCAGTGGCAAAAAGTCATAGTGGTGATCTTAGATTATATGATCATCTTAAAAGACAGAAAACAGAATTGAAACGACACGTTGTTTTAATCAGAGCAACACCCTCTAACAGGTGGCTTTTAAAGATGGCTAGTAGCTAGATGACTAGACAACATGTTGAAGTTTTTTTTTCTAAATGTAAAGTGGGTACAAAAAGTATTCAGACCCATGTCAATTTTTCACTCTTTGTTATATTGCAGCCATTCACAAAAATCAATAAAGTTCATGTTTTTCCTCATTAATGTAGACACAGCACCCCAAATTGACAGAAAAATACATATTTTTAGAAATCCCTGCTGATTAATTAAAAAGAAAAGCTGAAATATCACATGGTGTTAAGTATTCAGACCCTTTGGTCAGAATTTAGCAGAGGTGTGGACTTGAGTCATATGACTTGGACTCGAGTCATTATTTTAATGACTTCTGACCTGACTTGATAAAATCTATAAAGACTTACGACTTGACTCGGACTTGAACGCAGATGACTTGCGACTTGAATCAACTTGCATCTGTTGACTCGATGATGACTTGAGCATATTTGATATTTTAGCACAAAAGTGGCACGACATGGACAAAAACCATAAACCATTCTTGTTCTGGGTTTGATTTTGTACTTCTGAATACAGCAGCACTTTGTTTATAATCAGTGGCACGTTCTGCTTGTTGGAGCAAACAAATGAAGCTTTAAGAAGCTTTATTTCTGGAATTTATTTATAATCGTTGTCATTAAACTGAAGTTGGACAGATGACTTGATTATCACTTGAAAATTGAAAGTTAAGGACTTGGACTTGACTTGGACTTCCAGATCATTGACTTTGGACTCGACTTGGACTCGGTTGTCTTTGACTTGGACTTGACTCGAGACTTGACTGGTAAGACTTGCGACTTACTTGTGACTTGCAAAGCAGTGACTTGGTCATTTTAGTAGAAGCACCCTTTTGAGCTAATACAGCCACAGGTCTTCTTGGTAAAGATGCAACAAGTTTCTAACACCTCAATCTGAGGTCCTGAGCTCTCTGGAGAAGGTTCTTGTCCAGGATATCCCTGTACCTGCCCAAATTCATCATTCCCTCGATTGCAACCAGTCTTCATGTGTCTGCATGCTTCACTGAAGGGACTGGATAAGTGATGAGCAGTGCCTGGTTTTCTCCACACATACCGCTTGGAATTAAGGCCGAAATGGTCTATCTTGTGTTTTTGTGTATTTGTGCTGTGTTTTTGTCCATAATCTATTGTTTTATTTCTTTTCTTACACAGTGTTATGGACATTTTAAATTTCATTACTTTAATCCTATTAACAAATGTATTACCTTATGACTGAAGATTCACACACTCACGCACACACACGCACATGCACACACACACACACACACACACACACACACACACACACACACACACACACACACACAGACACAGACACACACACACACACACACACACACACACACACACACACACAGACACACACACACACACACACACACACACACACACACACACACACACATATGACCTCACTCTCATTCCTTTCTTATCTTTTGTAATAAAAAAAAACTCTGTGAGCAGAACTTCGGGGCATTTGCCTCGTGCTTTTGCCACAGATTGCAATTTGGTTTACTTGTCTGCTTAATTTGTCTCCTTTCTCTCTCTAGCTGCAGGAAATGGGTTTACTGATAAAATATATTGATAAAATCCCTAACATAATTTGGTCCTTTGAGAGCCGGGGTCCCGTCACCTCGTGGCGCCAAGAGCTGACGCCGGAGAACTGTTGACAACCCAAATCTCCTACAGCACTGAGTTTTCACTGGGGGGTCGGTGTGAAGGTCTTGACGTCGCTAGGAGGAATGCAGATCCACGAACTCAAGACCTGAGTGGAGAGATTTGGTGAGACAAGTTAGTTGTTTTTTGTCATTTTGTCTTGTGTTACCGACAGAAAATCCTAGGTGACCTAGGGTTAAATTGGTTGGTCCGCCGGAAGGGGCTTGTTAAAAAGATTCCTGGAGTGTTGTTTTGGTATGGTTAAGAGAATGCACTAGAGCGGCAGAGAGAAAGATAAACAGATTCTGGGAATGCGTTATTGGCTTGGTTTTGGAGCGTTTTAGCCGAAATATAAACACAACTCTGGTGTGATAGAGAGATAAATGAATAGACCGGTGTGATAACTAAGAGGTTAAATTGGTTTTTGAGCATTTTAGCCAAAAATATAAACACAACTCTGGCCTGGTTTTTGAGCGTTTTAGCCTTGAATAGAAACGCAACTCTAGTTATCTGTTGTTGTTTGTTTGTCTTAAATGTTGTCTGCTTTGACTGTTGTTCGAATGAATGAGAGAGTGTATGGACTTGCTCATTCTTGTAGAAAGAAGGATATGGCAACTCATTCGCACCCGTCTCACTTATCGGTGGTCAGATTTTTAAACAGGTTGGCGACACGCCATGTATCGGATCCCGCTGTGTTTAGAAACACAGGTGAAGGGCAGATTCGTAAGCATAAATCTGACCTCATGCCGAAGAAAAGACGGTGTGGTATCTATATGGGGAAATAAAAACTCACAAAACACCTGTTGAAAAAATATTGTACACTTTTTGAGAATCCAGGAAAATGGGGAAATGATCTGAAACTTGTCAGGATTGATGGAAAACATGATTTTGATAACCGCTGACGAGTTACTTGCAGGGAAACCTTAAAGGGACTATAAGGATGTTTGACAGTCAAAATATGTATAGAAATAATAAATTTCTTCTTCATACATTCTCCTGCAATGTCCTGGTCCTGTAGAATGAGCCCTGGCATTTTTACTGTGATTGCCTGTTTTTCTGTAAAATCACAGAAAAAGAGAGCTGCTCAGGTCAAGCAGGCTGCTTCATGCGCGTTCAAGCTCAGGCATAGCCCGTAGCATTTGCTATCCGTAGCTTTAGCAGCAGAAAGAAAGGTAGTCCCACTTTGTCACTGTTCCTAACGCCTAGTGACAAATCTAGCTACATATCTGAGGACCCTTAGCTACTTTCTGTAGAACTTTCTTCTAGATATTTCCTGCAAATTAGCAACAAAATAGCCATTTTCGCTCCAAACTGTTCTTTGAATTGACAGCTGTCATCAAAGGATATAAATGTTACAGATAGAATGAATGTCATTGGTGCTTTAGCTCACCTAGTAAGGTGTCTGACTCTCATGCAGAAGACCTGGGTTTGATTCCGGGTGTGAGCATAGTTTGTTTGGAGGTTCTTTTTTACATTAATAATATATTTTTTACAGTAATAAGATGCCCACATTTTTATTTGAGGCTCGCGTGGGTTCAATTTTCATTTTGGAACAATTTCTCAAGCAAGGGAAAGGAATGCTCTGAGCATGCAGGAGGACTGACCCATCATAAACCTTTGTCGGCTGTGCTGAAGAGAAAGGTACATAACCAAATTATTTAATTAATTAGCTGCGTGTTCTCCTATCCTCTGTCCTCCTGTCTCACCTGTTATTTTCGTTAAGGAGTATGCACGTACAGCATGCGCGCCTCGTGCACAAGCCTACTATTGAAGCTGCTGTTACGCTTTTGGCCTGAGGGGGCAATCGCGAGCATAAAAATTCAAGAATCCAAAAAGGCCCTTTAAAGTTGAGATAGGTAAAAGAGAGAAACGAGAAAATTACAAATGAACTTTCAGGATTATGGTTACGAGGAAGCACAGAGCAATGAAGAGAAAGTAATGGGTTGAAAATGTGAAACAGAGAGGATGTGCAGTCTGCCTAAAAGATCCAAACAACAGCAGCTGTGCTCTGTCTGAGCCGCCAAGGTCGAGTCAATTGAGGCCTGAAGAAGGGACTAAAATCTGAGCCTGTGTCCAGCCCGGCCCGGCCCGGCCCGAGGAGGTGGAGCCCCAGCCCGACTCGGTCCGAAAAGTTTTTAAGGATTCTCTGGCCCGACCCGAGCCCGACTTTTTTTTTAACCTTTCATAATGTTTTAGTGTGATAGAATGCTCAGCATTCTAATTATCTGTGAGAGGCATTCTGCAGTAAAAAAATAATAAAAGAAAAAAAAAGAAAAGAAAGAAAAACAGCATTCAATGCAGCTTTTTTTTCTAACAGAGTGTATTTTCCAAGCGGTAGATGAAATTTACGAAAGCTATATTAATTGGATGCGTTTGTAAATTTAATCTGCTCTGAAAATATGCTCTTGTGCAATTAGAAAAAAAAAAGCAGCATTCTAATTTTCTAACTGCAGAGTGCATTTTCAGAGCGGCAGATTAAATAAACGCCCCCAATCAATAAAGCGTTTGTAAATTTAATCTGCCGCTCTGAAAATGCTCTCTGCAGTTGGAAAAAATCCCCAGCAATGAATGCTGTATTTTTTTAACTGCAGAGCGAATTTATTCACAGAAAAATAGAATGCTGCCGTTTTCATGAGAATAAACGAATGGTTTCTGACATATCAAAGTGGACATAAAATGGCATATTAGGATAGGGGCACATGTTTCAATCAGCAGTTTGAGAATTTGTTTATATAGGCACATTTATAAACCACACAGACCTTAACTGAGCTAACGGGTGCCGGTGCGTGAGAAGCAGGCAGGTGCTACTGCGTTCCAAGTGTTTCAGTTTTTTTATGAATTCGATTAAAAATAAAGGTGCCCGGCCCGTGTCCGAGGTAATTACACAGTCGTTGGAGGGCCTAGGGCTTCAGTGCAGGGCTCTAGTGTGTGTGTTTGTGTGTGTGTGTGTGTGTGTGTGTGTGTGTGTGTGTGTGTGTGTGTGTGTGTGTGTGTGCGTGTGTGTGTGTGCGCTCTGTCTTCTCCATCCCCAGTGAGTCGTGGTGGATGACTGCTTATACTGAGCCAGGATCCTCTGGAGGTTTCTTCCTGTTAAAAGGGAGTTTTCCTCTCCACTGTCGCTTCACGCTTGCATAGTATGAGGACTGCTATAAAGTCACTGACACTAGTCAGTTACTCGATGCAACCTGTTGGGATCCTTATATAGGAAACTTTTTTTCTGATTGGCTTAATGAACTGACCTGTATTGGAATGTTTACTGCGTGAAGTGCCTTGAGACGACTCTTGTCGTGATTTGGCGCTATATAAATAAACTTGAATTGAACTGAATTGAATTGAATTCATTTTTGGTAAAAGTTTCTCTTTCTGTGCCTCAGGACCGATGACTGACCCCGGTTTCACACTGAAAGCATCTGTGGCGCAGAATGGCAGCGGAACATCACTGCTTCAAATAAAATCCATTATAGTCTATGGAATGTTTCAAACCAGCAGCAACGCGGAAATTTTCGGGCGCGTCCCAGAAGTGGCACGCCACGTTGCGCCGCCAAGGATAGGATCGGGTTCTATTTTTGACGCATGCCGCTTCTGAGATGCGTCAATTTCCGCAGTTATCATAAGGCTAGATGGGAAATCACACACAGTTTCATTGTAAAATCACTGGTAAATTTCAAAATAAAAGTACTCAAGCAATGCAATTTCAATTATCTGAAACTTACATGTGACCCAACGGCTTATTTGCTCCCAGCATCGTTCCAGAAGTGCAGCGGTGTGTTTTTCATCCCTTTAATCCTGGCAGTGGAGAGGAACAATATCATATATGACATCAAACCGTGATATCAAAGGTGATTTCTTTCCTTTTGATTTAATGACGGATTGCATAAACAAACCGTGACGTGAAGTCTCGAGGGATCGTGTAATCTCATAAGTCCAGCAAAGAGCACAGCGAGGAAGCTGTGCCACTGCTGGGACTCTCCCGGTGTGAAAAGGATCGCTTAGAAGGTCGCAACTAAACTGTTCCGCTGCCGTTTTGCGCTGCTGATTATTCCAGTGTGAAACCAGCGTAAAACTTCCTAGTTGAGCTGGAGAAAGTTTTTTGCCATCCAGGATTTAATGTTTGTTAAATTGTAAAATTACTTAGACTTTATAAGATAAGTAACAACTCAACTCAACTCAACTTTATTTATAAATCGCGCCTTACAGGCAAAAACATGCCACCAAGGCTCTACACTGATCAAATAAAAACATAAAACATTAAGTCCAGAAAATAAAACATTGTATCACACGATACAGATAAAAATACGATGAGTAAAATCGCTATAAGTAAAACAATAAAACTAGTTAGAAAGGCTAAAAGACAGGTCATAAAAATATGTTTTTAGCCTTGCCTTAAAAACCGCAACAGAGGTGGAGGCACTTATGCTCAGAGAAAGCTTATTCCAAAGCTTAGGACCTGCCACAGCAAAGGCCCTATCACCACGCGTCTTTAGACGTGTTCTTGGGACCGAGAGGAGCATGAGGTTCTCCGAGCGGGGTGACCGTGAAGGGGTATATGGTTGAAGTAGTGACACCAAGTAAGGAGGGGCCAAACCATTTAACGTTTTAAAAACTAGTAAAAGTATTGTAAAATGAATCCTAACATCAACGGGCAGCCAGTGAAGCGCAGCCAGGACAGGAGTAATGTGGTCAAACTTGCGCCTGCCCTCTAAAAATCTGGCAGCAGCATTCTGGACCATTTGCAACCTGGCTATTGAGCCCTTGCTCACACCGAATAGAACAGAGTTGCAGTAGTCCAATCGCACCGTAATAAAAGCATGGACTACCGTCTCAAGATCATGACGTGTCAAAAATGGTTTGATCTTTGCCAGCCGACGAAGGTGGAAAAAGGAGGAGGAGATCACTCCATTGATGTGGGTATCAAAACTAAGGGCGCTATCCAGTTTAACACCAAGATTAGTCACCAATGTAGTCAGCTGGCCATTAAATGACCCACAGTCAGTTAGGGAAGAGTCACAGTGTATGCTTGGAGCAAACAATATAGCCTCTTTTTTCTGATCATTTAGGCTCAGAAAATTTCCAGTCATCCAGGTCTTGATCTCCCTCAAACAGTTTGTAAGAGTAGAAATAGAGAGACCACTTGACGTGTTCAGAGGCAGGTACAGCTGACAATCGTCAGCATAAAGGTGGAATTGAACTCCAAGCTCACGACAGATGTCACCTAAGGGCAGAATGTAAATAGAAAACAACAAAGGTCCCAATATCGAGCCCTGTGGTACCCCCCCCCCCCCCCCCCAAGGTAGATCAGAGTACTCTGAGGAATAACTTCCCATCCTAACACACATTTTTCTATTTGTCAGGTATGATCTAAACCATTCCAGGGCTAACCCTGAAATCCCGACATAATGATGAAGACGGTGAAGCAGCACTTCATGATCTATCGTGTCAAAGGCTGCCGTGAGGTCCAGCAGAAGTAACAACACAGAATTACCGCTATCAGTCGCTAGATAGATGTCACTGAGCACTCTAACCAGTGCAGTCTCCGTGCTGTGTAGAGTTCTGAAGCCTGACTGGAAAGTCTCAAAAATGGCATTCTCGTCCATAAAAACCAAGAGCTGGTGGTAAACACATTTCTCTAGCACCTTACTCAAGAAAGGAAGTTTCGAAATGGGCCTGTAGTTTGCAGCCAGTGAAGCATCCAGTCCAGGCATTTTGAGCAATGGTTGAATAACCGCTTTTTTGAAATCGTCAGGGACTATACCAGAACTGAGGCTCATGTTAATTATGTTCAATATTAAAGGGGCGACTACTGGAAAGACTTCTTTAAAGAGGCGCGTTGGCATCACTTCATCCGGCGAGCCACTCGGCTTAGCCTTCCCAGCGATCTTGATCAGATCATCAAGACTAATTTGTTGAAATGCTACCAAACCTCTGGTGGCAGTAACAGAACGGCCACATACCAGTGCCCTAGACATGGTAGCCCGGAGCGCAGAAACTTTCCCAATGAAAAAGTCTTGGAACTCATCGCACATTTTAGCTGAAGCCTGCACCACATGATGATCATTTAGTTTCAGAACTGAGTCAATTGCTGTATAAAGTACTCTGGGGTTGTTTGAGTTTAAATAAATGAGATTTGAATAATATGCAAATTTCGCAGATCTAACTGCCTCTTGGTATGATTTCCAACTGTCACGTAGAGCAATTAGGGAAACGTGCAGATTATCCTTCTTCCACAGTCTCTCGTATCTTCTACATGTCCTTCTTGCAGCACGAGTAGCATCCGTTGACCATAAATTTACCATACGCTTTCCCCTCCTGGGCCTTAACGGTGCAACAGTGTTAAGGATAGCCTCACAGGTCTCATTAAAGCAAGTAAGCAATCCATCCAGTGAGGACTCGTCTGATAAATCAAAGAAGGCTTGTTCAAACAGTAAGGTGAATTGAGTTGCAGTGTCAGAGTTCACATGACGACTATACCTACTGGGGGCAACAGGTGCCAGCAAATTACTTAGCATAGTAGTCTCAAATAATATGGGATTATGGTCTGAGAAAACTGCATCCTTAATAGTCAGATTATCTACTGAACACCCCAGTGATAACACAAGATCCAGTGTGTGGCCACATTCCAGTGGGGCCCCATTAACCCACTGCATAAAAGTCAAAGAGTTCACAAGGTTGATGAAATCAGAGACTAAAGGTTTTCCAGGACAGCAGATATGAATATTAAAGTCTCCCAGTAGCAAAATCCGCTCGTATCTAGCAGCCCAGTTTGCTAGGACTTCTGAAAACTCTGGTAAAAATCCTTATTGTAGTTCGGGGGTCTATATACTACAGCACAGAGGATTGGTTGCGGATGACCAAGTTCGAATAAGCACAGTTCAAAACTGGTATTAGGAGACCAGGACTGCAAATGTTTCATCTTCAAATGTGCTTTATAGATAACCACCAATCCATCCCCATGTTTAATGGTCCTCGGCACATTATTAAAAGCACACTCAAAACACTCAAAAGTGGTATTTCAGTGTGACACTTCTATATTTAAAGTATTGTTCTGAATTAACTCCATGAAAAATAGGAAATTTCTACTCTTTACAGTGTTATCATTGTTTGAGCTGTTGAACCAGGGAGTTAAAGGCTAGCTTGTAGAGCCAGCTCATGCTTCACACACCACATGACTGCAGAGAGCCAGTGTGAGCAGAAGTGAATGCAAAGCAATCAGCCAACCATTCAGCATGAACCACCCCTCTTACTGTAAGGATTGGAATGGCACAGCAGTATCATTACTTTGAATTACCTCCTCACTCACGGTGCCAACATGACACAACATGCGACACAACATGCAACACCACATTTGCAACCGCGAACAAATTAATGACTATGAACAAGACAGAATCCCAAAATAAACATGCATTAACACCCCAAAATAGGACAGACTAACTAAAAACATGACTACCCACAATGCACCTTGCCCTCTGCAACCAAAGAAGCAGAGGAAGAAGGCGAAACTTACTAGAGTACTTTTTACACTGCTTGGAGTAATTTTCATCAACACTGGAGTATAGAGTAATAGTAAGTCCAAAAGAGTACATTTTATTTCACACCTGACATGTTATACTATAAAGTGTCAGGACAACTGCAGGACAAAGGGAGGTATTTTACACTGAATTTCACTGAGTTGACTCAGACAGACTTCCCATACCCTGACACGTCATATTTACCACTTCTGGGATTTTACCATGTACCAGAGGTGTGGACTCGAGTCACATGCCTTGGACTCAAGTCAGACCCGAGTTATTATTTTAATGACTTCTGACTTGACTTGATAAAATCTATAAAGACTTATGACTTGGCTCGGACGTGAATGCCAATGACTTGCATCTTGAATCACAAAAGTGGCGCGACATGGACAAAAATCATTCTTCATTCTGGGTTTGATTTACTGCTAAATGCAGCGGCACTTTGTTTATAGTCAGTTTCAGTTGCACTTCCTGCTTGTTCGAGCAAATAAATGAAATTTATTTATCATCATTGTCATTAAATTTAAGTTGGACAGATGACTTGATTATGACTTGAAAATTCAAAGTTAAGGACTTGGACTTGACTTGAACTTCCACATCATTGACATTGGACTCGACTTGGACTTGATTGTCTTTGACTTGGACTTGACTCGAGACTTGACTGGAAAGACTTGTGACTTACTTGTGACTTGCAAAGCAGTGACTTGATCACACCTCTGCCGTGCACCATCCCAGTCCATTATGTGGTTTTCCCTTGTGCAGTGGTCTGTTACAGCTGATTTCTTTATTGTACTTTCTGCTTCTTGTTTGGATGCTCTTGTATGTCTTCGACTCGTTTCTCTCTCACACTCCCTTTGATGTTCTAATGTTTGTGTGTTGAGTTGGTGTCCATCTTCTTCTGACTGTCATGTATGGTTTTGTTGGTGTGTTGATATTATGTTTTTTCATTGTTGTTATTATTTTTCTGTTGTGCCTTTGATCTATGGAAGGATTATTACTGGTTTTGGTTCTTCTTGTTGGTTCCTTTTTCTTTTCTATTGTTGTTTGTGGTTTTCCTTTTCTTATTGCCCATGTTGGGTATTCGCACATTTTGAATGCATTTTGTATGTGTTGGTCCTCTTGTTTACGGTCTTGTTCTTCTGGTATTCTATTTGTTCTGTGGTATAATGTTCTGATACCTGACATTTTATATATCGTGGGATGTTCTGATGTCCATAAATAGGATTGGTCCGTGTGTGTTGGTTTCCTGTATGTGGTTATTTTTAGGAGGATGCGGGCAGTAGAGGGTGACACTGTCCTCTGCTGTCCACGGAAGTGACACCATCATCACCAACAATCTCTGAGGATGGCTAGAGCTACTAACTGAAACATGTCAGGTAAACAAATAACTTTTACTAAACTGTGTAAGAAAGAACTAAAAAATGGATTTTATTCTATCTTGGTCTCAGACCAGAGAATCTTTTTTCTCACCATCCCAGGGTTCTTCATGTGACTTTCAACAAACTCCATGTGGGCCTTCACGTGACTTAGGAGAGGAGGACTTAGGAGAGGCTTCCGACGGGCACCTCTTCCATAAAGCCTGGACTGGTGGAGGGCTGCAGTGATGGTTAACTTTCTCCCATCTCCTGACTGTTTCTCTGGAGCTCAGCCACAGTGATCTTTGGGTTCTTCTTTACCTCTCTCACAAAGGCTCTTCTCCCCTAGTAGCACAGTTTGGCCAGATGACCTGTTCTAGGAAGGGTTCTGGTTGTCCCAAACCTCTTCCATTTAAGGATCATGGAGGTGGAGCAGACCTGGCATGGGCATTGCACCCATGTCTCTGGTCCACCTTACATCTGGTCCACCTTACATCGGGTCCACCGTATATCTGGTCCACCTTAGATCTGATCCACCTTAGAGCTGGTCCACCGTAGATTTGGTCCACCTTAGATCTGATCCACCTTAGATCTGGGCCACCGTAAATCTGGTCCAGTTTAGATCTGATCCACCTTAGATCTGGGCCACCGTAAATCTGGTCCAGTTTAGATCTGATCCACCTTAGATCTGGTCCACCTTAGATCTGGCCCAGTTTAGATCTGGTCCAGTTTAGACCTGGTCCAGTTTAGATCTGATCCACCTTAGATCTGGTCCACCTTAGATCTGTTCCACCTTAGATCTGGTCCACCTTAGATCTGTTCCACCTTAGATCTGATCTGCCTTAGAGCTGGTCCACCATAGATGATCCAGCTTAGATCTGATCCACCTTCGAGCTGGTCCACCTTAGATATGGTCCACCGTGGATCTGGTCCAGTTTAGATTTAGTCCACCACACATCTGGTCCACCTTAGATCTGGTCCATCTTAGATCTGATCCACCTTAGAGCTGGTCCACTGTAGATCTGATCCACCTTAGAGCTGGTCCACCGTATATCAGGTCCACCTTAGATTTGGTCCACCTTTGATCTGGAACAGTTTAGATCTGATCCACCTTTGATCTGATCCACCGTAGATCTGGTCCAGCTTAGATCTGATCCACCTTAGAGCTGGTCCACCTTAAATATGGTCCATCGTAGATCTGGTCCAGATTATATCTGGTTCACCTTGTAGTTATTTTCCATCGCCAGGTCTGGAACGTACCAGTCTGGTTATTTTTGGACCAGTATGTTACAGTATGTGTCTGGAATTTTCAGACGAGAATTTTGATCGCAGTTTTGGCCATCACGTCGGCAGATGGGGTTAAATGAATCGTCATGCTCAATTTTAAAAGTTGTGAAACTATTCAGTATTTCTGTGCTGCAATTACTGGTCTTCAGAGCTAAAGACAAAAACAAAATGCTTACCACAGCCTTCACATGTGACTCCAGTGTGCAGTCACAATCCACTTATATAGTTAAACAGTACATGAATGATTATGGGCTTTGTGATGCATGGCCATCTCTTCATCCTAACCATAGAGTTTACTTTTTCTCACACGTCCATCACTCTCATTCACGTATGGATTATTTTCTAGTCAGCAGCTCATTGTTGGCTGACATTTCAGATACTGAGATACACCCCATAGTTGTCAGTGACCATGCTCCTGTTTCTTTAACTCTGGTGGGATTACCTTCTTATTTACCAATCAAAAACTGGAGGTTTAATACATCACTGCTTAAAGATGAAGGTTTTGTGGAATTTGTTTTTAAAAAGAGTGGGCTTTAAATTTAGAACATAATGACCTGCCTGGAACTTCAGCATCTGTTCTCTGGGAGGCAGAAAAGGCAGTGATGAGAGGTAAAATAGTCTCTTTCTCATCACATAAGTAAAAAAAAAAACAGAAAACAAACGTATTCAGGAGTTAGAAGAAATAATTAAGTCTTCGGATGCATCCCCAGAAGAAGAGTTACTGAGCAAATTACGTAAAGCTAAATTAGAACTTCATGGAATTATTGACAAAAAGACACAATTTTTAGCACAAAGACTACAAATTGAAAACTTTGAAGTACTGACATATCGGTAAACATGTTTAAAAGTTCACAATGCAGCAGTAAGTTTTCTTTTGTAGTAGCAGAGCGCTACCAGCAGGGGACAGTGTAACTGTTTCAGGGCTTGTTAGCTCACGCACCAACATCTGGGTCAGAACAGATCCGAGAGGATTTGTGAAGCACAGAAACGGTTCCTGCCTCGTCTTTTATTCTGTTTATCCTGTTGTCGGGAAACTGAGCATCTGTTGCCCTGGTGACAGACATGGTACTTGTAACAGATTCTTAGGGGCTCATCCAGGATCAGTGCCACCCACTGGTTGGGAGCTGATCCAGCGAGTTATGATACCTGGGACCAGAAGAGAGTGGTTGCTGCTACTTCCCAGAGGTGCTGCAAGGAGAGATAGAGGTTATTGCACACTAAGGAGCACTTGCCAGACTGTGTGACTGGGTGTGTTGGAAAGAAAGAGGACAACAATGGCGGACAGTGAAAGAAGAGGCCTAGTGTGGGACATTAGGAAAAGTCTGCTCAATCTGTCTGCAAGTGAACTCTTTCAGATTGCCAAACACATATGTCAAGTGCCAGAAAAAGACAGGTCCTTGCTAGAAGATGGGGATTTTGAGGGCCGCCTGGAGTACATCAATGCAATCATGTACAGCAAGCCTCTCCTCGAGTCAGAGGACAGAGGTATGGTCGAATAGCTGGTTTTTAAGGACACTGTTGATAATGTAATCCAACTACAGAAAGTAATGTTTGTAGAAAACACTTCTGGTGTTAATGTTGATGATATTGTTGTACCTTGTAATGCATCACATGTGGGCAATCTGTGACTGGACCCCAGCCCCAGACAACGAATACACAAGGACAACAATGTGCCACCAGAGTTCCCTCTCTCCCCACACCTGGTGTAACCAAGAGGCGGCCTTGGGGACACAGTATTGCCAGTGATTTGCTGTATGACTCACCAAAAAGCAGTGAGCAGGTTGCAATGTTGATTGGGAGGAAAGCTGTGATTCAATGCGCTACTTGATACTGGGACTCAAGTCAGCATGATGGATCGGGCCTGGAGGAACAAATACTTGCCAAATGCTGACATCCAGCCCCTCACTGGACTACTGAACAATGAAGAGAATGGTGAATTGCAGGTATATGTGATAAATAGGGATCTGATTCCATTTGATGGATGGGTTGCAATAACTGTAAATTTACCTGGAAATGAAGACCACAATCTGCTTATTAGTGTGCCATTCCTGGTTAGTAGCCTGCCAATTGAAAGACCCCTTCTTGGTTTCAATGTGGTAGAGGATCTGATTTGAGGACAACAAGATCAGTTCATCCCAACACATAACTTTTCTCAGTGGGGCCATCTCAATTCCAAGAGATAAAGCTGAGGGAATAATTAACTTCATATCCACCAAAAAGCCCAACATGCAGCATGGGTGCTTGACGGTTGGTCGACAGGATGCAATCATTCCAGCAGGGCAGGTTTCTTGGATAAAATGCAGGGTCCCCAGCCACATGGATCTCCCCAGCAGGTATGTCCTTTTCGAGCCAGATGAGGAGGGTGTGGTCTCACATGAGTTGAATATGGGAGAAGGTCTTTTGGAAATTCAGAGCAAACAGCAACCAGTTTTGAATGTTCCTGTTGGGAAAAGTACAAAACATGACATTGTTCTGCCACAAAATACCAAGGTGGGGTGGATCCAGCCAATTGTAAGGGTTGTGGAGTCATACTCACCTGTTCTTGACCTGGGCAAAGAAACAATAACTACTGTAAAGATTAACAGTGCTGCTGCTACTACAACAGCTGATGAAAACTCAGCCCTATGGCATCCACCAGTTGACCTCAGTCATTTAGAAGAGGGACTAAATGAAAAGGTGAGATTGATGCTGTTTGAGGAGTCGACAGTCATTGCTCATGATGAAAGTGATATTGGCTGTATACCAAACCTTCAAATGTCAATAACAGTGAAAGATGAGATCCCTGTTCTGAGAGTGTATACCAGTGTTCCCAAGCCATTGCTCAGAGAAGTCAAAGAGTACATCTAAGACCTCCTGGCAAAAGGATGGATCATAAAATCTAAGTCCCTATATTCAGCTTCAGTAGTGTGTGTCAGGAAGAAGAATGGGACACTGTACCTTTGCATCGACTATCGTCTATTGAACCAAAAGACTGTCCCAGATCGGCATCCGCTACCCAGAATCTAAGATCTGATGGACACACTAGGTGGAAATTATTGGTTCAGCATACTGGACCAAGGAAAAGCCTACCACCAGGGTTTTGTCGAGCAAACATCCAGACATCTCACTGCATTTGTGACAGCATGGGGGCTTTATGAATCGGTCCGGATTCTGTTTGGATGTTCAAATGCCCCCGCCGTGTTCCAGAGGATGATGGAAGAGACCCTTGGTTCTTTGAGGGACAAGTGTTGTCTACTATATCCTGATGATGTTCTCTGCTATGCAAAGACCTTTGAAAAGCATGTTGAGGGTGTCTGCAAGGTCCTCCAGGCACTATGACAACATGGCTTAAAATTGAGACCAGCAAAATGTGAACTTTTTCAGTGAGAAATCTGCTACATAGGGAGACTTGTGTCTGCTGAAGGAGTGATAATCAACCTGAAAGACCTCAAGGTGGTGTCCTCCCTTAAAGATAGGATACCACAGATGGTGGGTGATGTCCGAAGACTCCTCGGCTTCTTAAGCTATTACCGGTCTTATATCCAAGATTTTTCCTGTATAGCGAGGTCTCTATTGCAAACAACACCTGCAAATTCAGGGGCACCAGAATGTAGAATGAAAGCCAGGGGACCACAACTTCAGGAAAGACTGGAACGACAAGTGGATGTGCTCATGGCCCCACCTGTATTGGGATACCCTGACTTCAACTCATCTTTTGTGCTCCACACAGATCTTTCTGACAAAAGTCTTGGAGCCATTCTTTACTAACAACAGGAAGGAGAACTGAGAGTCATGGGTTGTGACTCTAGGACATTGATGCCTGCTGAGAGAAACTTCAACCTCCACAGTGGGAAGTTGGAACTTCTCACCCTGAAATTGGCAGTGTGTGAAAAGTTCAGGGATTACCTGTACTATGCTCCACATTTCACAGTCTATACAGACAACAACCCCCTCACGTACGTCATGAATACAGCAAAGCTAAATGCTGTGGGACACAGATGGGTGGGAACGCTGTCTGATTTCCAGTTTGACATTAAGAACTGACCTGGAAAAACCAACATAGATGCAGACACATTGTCCCGCATCCCACTAGATATGGAGAAGTACATGGCATCCTGTACAAAAGAGCTGTCACAGGAGGCTGTATGCGCAACATGGGAAGGAAGCAATGCTGCCCTTGCGACATCTGGGCTGTGGGCTTCAGGAAGAGGGAGCTGGCAGTCATCAACACCCAATCAGCCATGTCCAGCCAGCATCTGTGTCAAACCACTTGGGAGGGACTGTAGACATCTTAGAACCCATGCTTAGCAGATGGTTGGGGGAGGAATAATGTGGTGACATGATTAACCACCCACCTGGTTTTATTGGTGTGACAGAGGGAAAGGAAGCTTCTGCCTCATCTGCTGCCTCATCACCTAACAGGGGAGAACAAAAAGGGGAGAGAGAAAAAGTGCCTGCCTCAGTTTTAAGCCCTACAAGAGGAGATTAATTGCACATGGAAACCTGTGCAGAGAAAGTGATGGGGGTTGAAAACCAGCCACTGGCTGTTCAACCTGGAGAAGATAACAGCAGCTACTAAGAGCCTATGAGGTCATCAAGGGAAAGGAGACCAAGGCAAATGCTGGTGTATGACACACTTGGGTAGCTTCCCCATGATCTCACCTGGCCGTCAACATGTTGGGGACATATGATGTGCCTTGCTCCTTGCTGTGGATAACATCTCACCCCATCTCAGTGACATATCAAACAGCACCTTTTGGGTTTACACGATGTATGCAGCATGCCCCACAGGGTTATTGATAGTGAGGCAGTTTTGGGCCAGATTTTGGCTTAGGGCCAATCAGACTTGAAAGTAGTTTTTTTGGGTGTGCATGATTAGAAATGTCAGGAGTCATTTTATTTTTTGTAGGGGTGAGTGTGACATTCACATGAATGTTTTTATTTGTGTCATGGAAAGATCATTTTAGTTTACCCATTTTTGTTATTTAAAGTATTGAAATATCGGTAAACGTTTAAAAGTTCACAATGCAGCAGCATGTTTTCTTTTGTAGTAGCGTAGCGCTACCAGCAGGGGGCAGTGTAACTGTTTCAGGGCTTTTTAGCTCACGTGCCAACATCTGGGTCAGAACCAAGCCCCCACAATGCGGCTCTAAAATTGGTCTCAACCCGGAAGTACCAAAAATTGCAGTTCCACCCTCATCCGCTGGGGGCTGGTGTCAGAAGCGAGCAAATCCTCATTGACTCCCATGTTAAAAAAAAAAAAAAACAATTTCACAGCAGATATAAACATGTTTACAGCCTGGTACCAAGACATGTTTTTTGCTTGTATTATCTAGTTTACACTCATGACAACTCTGAGGGGGGCAAATTTTTTTTCTCACTCTTCTGTTTAAGTGTATTAAATGCCTAAAATTCTGTATAATTATTGAGCATCCAACCCATGTGACCACAATGCTAGCTCCGTGGAAAGGCCTCAGTAGAGCCTCGGTCTGGTTTGGAAACTGTTCCGGGATTTTGAGTCTCTGTGTTTGTGTATTCTGTTTTGGATATTTTTTGTGCAATTGTTGGACAAAATTATTTGATGTGGCATAAATTGCACTAATGGTATGTCCAAGCAGTCTCCACTTCATTTTTTTTGGTAAGTAAAAGTATAATTATGTATTTTAGGTCACTGCTGAGCTGAGCTTAGATTTTAACATGTACTGTTTAACCATGAAATTTAAATGTAATAGGGTAAAACCCAGTGCATTTAACATAATGCTGCGCTTTAGAAAATGGGTTGAAATATAACATGATGGTGGAGCTGGGTTCCGACAATCGGCTTGTGGAGCTCTCGGGAGACCGATGTTTTCCACCCGGTTCTCCCCTCCCCGCAGCCCGGTGCATCTCTATTTGATCGCGGCTTCTGTTTGCTGCGCCGGCTGACGGCTGGGTCACGGCTTCTGTGTGCTGCACGGGCTGACGACTGGTTCTCCCAGCTGCTCGGTGCATCTCTGTCTGATCGCGGCTTCTGTGTGCTGCGAGAGCTGACGGCTGGGTCGCGGCTACTGTGTGCTGCGCGGGCTGACGGCTGGTTCTCCCAACAGCTCGGCACATCTCTGTCTGATCGCTGCTTCTGTGTGCTGCGCGGGCTGACGGCTGGGTTGCGGCTTCTGTGTGCTGCGCGGGCTGATGGCTGGTTCTCCCAGCAGCTCGGCGCGTCTCTGTCTGATTGAGGCTTCTGTGTGTTGCGCGGTCTGACGGCTGGTTCCCTCAGCAGCTCGGCACATCTCTGTCTGATCGCGGCTTCTGTGTGCTGCACGGGCTGACGGCTTGTGGAGCGCTGGGATGGAAATCTTTCCACCCGGTTCTCCCCAGCGGCAGCTCTGCGCATCTCAGATCGCAGCGGCACTTGTCTGCAGTGCGGCTGCCGACTTGTGGAGGTCTCTGAGACCTCTGTGTTCCACCCGGCTTTACCCAGCGGTCAGCCTGGCGTATCTCTGACTCAGAAGCTCTGGTGTTGTGCACAGTTAACTCCGGTTGTAGCTAGGTTGCTACCTCCGTTAGCTTAGCTCCCACCTCCGCATTAGCTTTGGGTTAGCTTGTAGCTAGTTCGACCGGGTGTCGTCAGTTGATCCCAGCCTTACAGCCCCACCCTCAGCTCCACCTCTCTTCCCTTTTATGGAATTGTCTGGGCTTGACGGAACCCGTGACACGGTCAAAATGGCGGTGGTGGCCACCTCCCATTTTAGTACAAAAACTTATTATTGGAGTCTATGGAAACCCATTGTCCATATATGTATGTTGATGGTCAGAACAGACTCGAGAGGATTAGTGAAGCACAGAAACGGTTCCTGCCTCATCTTTTATTCTGTTTATCCTGTTGTCAGGAAACTCAGCATCAGTTGCCCTGTCAATCAATCAATCAATCAATCAATCAATCAATCAATCAATCAATCAGTCAATCAATCAATCAATCAATCAATCAATCAATCAATCAATCAATCAATCAGTCAATCAGTCAATCAGTCAATCAATCAATCAATCAATCAAACTTTATTTGTATAGCACTTTTCATATACAAAAAATACAGCTCAAATTGCTTTACAGGTTAAAATCACCCCATATAACCCATAATCCCATAATTTCCCCAAAAATATAAAAATAATTATGACAGTTGCCCCCCCCCCAAAAAAAAATCCCACAACCCATTTCCTAAGGAACACGCAGCCAAACACACACACACGTGCGTGCACACAGACACACACACACACACACACACACACACACACACACACACAAAGCAAATACACACATGCACACACACAAAACTTAAAATAATAATAAGAATAAAACATTGTAAGTAAACACTAGGCTGAGTTCAGATGGGTTAGGTAATGAATGACATGCCATCAGGTGAGCCATCTGCCTCGATAGTAGTCCATTGACGGCACTAGCAAAGGCACCAGCCCAGGGCTCCCAAGGAGGTAGGGCGAAAACCCCCACCACCTAAGCACTCCCAAGGTACGCCCAGGTGGCCAGTTGACCACCAGCCCCGAG
Organism: Nothobranchius furzeri; assembly: GCF_043380555.1. Taxonomy (NCBI): domain Eukaryota; kingdom Metazoa; phylum Chordata; class Actinopteri; order Cyprinodontiformes; family Nothobranchiidae; genus Nothobranchius; species Nothobranchius furzeri. The sequence goes on from NC_091754.1 coordinate 43,466,635, forward strand.
GCAGAGGGCCCCACAGAGGAAAACGCTGGCATGAACAAATAAGTAACATAAAAAATAATAAGAGCTAATATGGATAGTAAAATAACTTAAAAAGTGATTAAAAGACAGTAAAAGACTAAGAAATAAATGTCTAATAAAACAAAAATATTAATTATAAAATAAAAATAAAAACAAGCAATGCAGCTAAAAACAGATATCAATTAAAAGCTATGGTAAAAAGGTGAGTCTTAAGCCTGCTCTTAAAAACATGAACATTCTCTACGACCCTGAGGTCCTCTGGCAGCCTGTTCCAGAGACGAGGGCCATAAAATTGGAAGGACGCCTTGCCATGGGTATGTGTCCTGACTTTAGCGATGACCAGGAGACACCTGCTAGAGGAGCGCAGAGGCCATGAGGGTTCTTAAGGTAAAAGCAGTTCCGAAAGATATGAAGGCCAAAGACCATTAAGACACTTAAAAACCGTTAAGAGAACCTTGAAGTCGATCCTGAAATGTACAGGGAGGCAATGCAGCGATTCTAAAACTGATGTAATGTGCTCCCGCCTCGTGGTCTTCATCAGGACACGTGCTGCAGAGGTTTGTAAAAGTTGTAAGCCTGAGATGCTTTTTTTGGAAAGACCAGAAAGCAGGGCATTACAGTAATCTATTCTACTGGTGATAAAAGCATTACTTCAACTCAGTTCAAATTCAGAGATACTTTATTAATCCAAGAGGGATTTTAGAGTTTCAGTACACACAATTCTGAGATCAGACATACAAACATAGGCATATACACATGACAAGAATTGGTGAATGTGGTCATTCGCAACCCGAGTCGCGCTACCTTAATAGAGATCAGAGGGTTTATACATAAGGATTGAGTCAGGTGGAGGAAAAAAAAGGCACTTCAGAGTTACCCTCCATAGGGAGGGCAGCTTTGCTATGCAAAAAACACCTCAGATAGAAATGCAACAGACTTCAGGCATTACACATTTTAAGTGTCCAGGTGGGGAGGTAAGGTTGGGGACTCTCCACACATCAGTACGTGCAGCCGCAATGAGCTGGGACAGGGGAGGGAGGTAGTTGGGTTTAGCAAGCACAGTGACTCCTGGAAACGATTCAACGGCCTTCACCGGTCACAGTCCCGCCCAGGCTGGGATAGGGAGACAGAGTTGCCATGGCAACAGCAGCATTCAGATAAGAACTTGTTTTGGTGCCAGACAGAGATAATTTCCTCTCTGTCTTAAAGTTCCATTGGTCCTCAACCCCTCTAAATCCAGTAATGGCGTAATTAATCTATCCCAGTCCGTGCTGATCCGTCAACTTTCTCCTTGATCGAATGCACCTTCTGTGCCAGAGTCTGAATCTCAGCCAAAGTTCCAAGCTTACGACTCATCTCAACAATTATATTAGTTTGTGCATTCACAGGGTAGTGTAATCTATCCCTGAGCTCCGGGATTGAGCCAATATTTCTCGACAGCTCATAAATTTTCTGGTACGCCAGGTAACCACTCTGGCCAAAAAGCAAGAAACCTGACGCCAACACTATGAATATCCAGACGTCTTCAGAATCCTCTACAGACAGTTGAGAGAGGCAGATCAGGTTCCACTGTTTCCAGGAGTCAATGATATGCCCAGCTGGCTCTGTCCCAGAGAGGCATCTGGGAGCCCATTCTCTCGTTCTCATCGTTGAGAGAGGCCATACTGAGTGTCAGGGTGGGTGAACAACACTGACCAATTTTGACTGCCTGCCCGCGATTTGTGAGAGAGTCCTTAATCCAATCGCACAAAAGGCGATTGAAAGAAATCACTGAAAGGTAATGTCTTCTTGACTCCTGGTCCTCCTTCTGGGTTGATTGCCTCCATGGCCGCTCGACCGAACTGACAAGTGGTGTCAGGAGTGGTATGAGGATGACCAGAGGGAAAAAGACAGAGCAGCTTTGGGAGGAACCAGATGATGGTGAGCCTAATCCTGAACAGCTGGGGGCAGCTGCACCTGCAACAGCAGCAAGAGAGCCAGATAAGTTGGAAGACCTTTCTAACCTGGTAAAGACCCTGATCCGTCCCCAGTCATCTAGCGATCAGCTTTTGGAGAAAGAGTCCACCCACCAAGAACAGAGGTGGAAAGACGTGCAACATCAGTTTGGGCAAATTCAGGCTCAAGTGAGAGAACTAAAGGGGGAACTCAAAAACAAAACTGAGTGGCAGGAGGAAGAAGATGACGACGATGATGATGATGATGTCAATGATGATCATGATGGTGGCCCACCAGCTCCAACACGCAACCAGCCTTTGGATCCTCCACCCAGGGCGCCACTGCTTCATAAACAGCCCAAGTTACTATATGATGAGGATGACATCGAGCATTACCTAACAACATTTGAAAGAATTGCCACGGTGTGTTGTTGGCCAAAAGAAGAGTGGGCAATACAACTCATCCCTCTTCTCACAGGCAAAACGCACAGTGCTTATGTTCTGATGGATTTGGTTGACTTTGAAGATTATGACAAAGTTAAAGAAGTTATCCTGGCAAAATATGAAATTACAGCTGACACTTATTGCCGACGGTTCCGAGCTCTGGACATCAAGCCTGTTGAGACCCCAAAAGAACTCTATGTGCGTCTGAAAGACCTTTTTAATCGATGGGTAAAACCAGACACTTCATCAGTGAAGGAGCTGTCTGAAATGCTGATACTGGAGCAGTTCCTGCAGAGGGTGAACCCTGAAATGGAGGTCTGGATTAAAGAGAGGGCCCCAAAGTCAGCTGAGGAGGCGGCATCGTTTGCAGAGCTCTTCTTGTCGGCCAGAACTGGGAGTAGAAGACCAGCCTTCAGCTGGGATCTTCACTTCAGCAGTCACAGTAAGTCCTCTGGGGGTGAGAGGGATGGTCAAACTCAGACTCAAACTTATAGCAGCCCTAGACAGTTCTTTCCTAAGCCAAGCAAAAAGTCATTATCTGGCTCAAGAGGCTCGTTGTTATCAGTGTAATGAGATCGGTCATACTCAATATACCTGTCCTGCTACCAGACCTAATAAGCCTTCACTCCTATGTACTGCACCCAGACCCTCACCACCAGCTACTGTAAGAGAGGAGGTTCTAACTGTACCAGTGCTAATTAATGGTCAACGTGAAGAGGCAGTTTTGGACCCAGGTTGTTTTCAATCTATCACACTTTCTAGCATTGTTCCTCCTGAACTTTGGACAGATACTAAGTCCTGCATAAGCTGTGTTCATGGGGATGAAAAAGTTTTCCCCACGGCCAAAATATATCTAACTGTTGATGGCCAGACATATCTTATGTCAGTAGCCCTTGTCCCAACTCTGCCATATCCAGTCATTCTGGGAAATGATGTTCCCATATTGTTGGATCTCATCCAGAAAGTACGTTCTAACAAACAGGTTGACCCATTGGTTCCAGATATTGATCAGTGTCACGCAACCTCCCTCTCAGCCGTCAACCTCCTTTAGGGAGGCACCACAGAGCCGCTCAGACTCCATTACCCAACATCCCCAGCGCCAGGCTTCCGTTTCACGTCACCCGCCAAATCTATATAAGGAAGTGCCGCACAACACCGACTCACTCAGTCATCGTTCGAACCGAACCTAACCTAGAGTCCACACCAGACTTGTCTCAGATCACGAAGCCTGTTCAGATCAGACCAGCCAGATCAGACCAGCCAGATCTCAGAATCCTGCCTGTTCTTAAAGATCAGCCTCAGACCAGGAGTCGCCGTGTTCAGCTGTGTCACCATACAGCTGCGCACCCGGCTCCCAGATTAAACAGCGTGTCCATTCAACCCGGCGTCAGTCACTCCGCGCTTGGGTTAAAAGCCACTCCACATCCAAACTCTCACCCAGCTCGAGTCACCCCGTTACAGGATGACTGAGTCAACTGTTAACCCAGCAGAGTTTGATAACCTGCGTGCTCAGGTTAACCGGATGGAAGTCACGGTGGAACGCCTAGCTGCCAAGGTGGATTCCATCGCCACGGTGGTTCTCCAACTCTCTGCTGCTGTGCAGCAGCAGACCTCCAGAGACCGAGACCAACCTATATTCAGCCTCCCGCAGAAATGGGACGGAATGCATGGCTCACCTGAAGGATTACTAGCCACGTTAGCCATGACGTTTGAATGTCAGCCACACCAATATGCCACACCCCGCTCCTGGGTGGCGATGCTGGTCGCCCTCCTCACCGGCTGAGCTCAGGAGTGGGCAGCAGCCATGTACAATAAGAAATCGGAAGTCTGCAATGACTATGATATGTTCATGAACGAACTCAGGAGGGTTTTCGTTCCCGCCAATGGCGAGACATCCACGGAGACTCAACTCCTCCAGCTCCGGCAAGGAAACCAGTCGGTAGCGCAGTACACGTCTCGGTTCCGGACCAAGGCGGCCAAGCTGAGGTGGGGAGACGACGCGCTAAAAGTGATCTACCTGGAGGAGCTATCCTCCCGCATCAGAGACGGGATGATCGGACGGGAGACCCCCGGGACCCTGGACGAGGCAGCCGACCTCGCTCTCCAAATGGATTTACGCCTCTTTACGCGCCGACCTGCTGAGCCTGCGGCAACCAAAGATCAGTCCCGCTCAGCCAGCCCACTCACTGATGAGCCCATGCAGCTGGGACACCTAAACCCAGAGGAGAGGAAGAGGGGCTATAAGGAGGGGCTATGCGCCTATTGCGGCGCACCGGGCCATCGGCGCTTTTCCTGTCCTTCCCGGCTGGGAAACGCCGTGTCTAAGTAGGCAGCAGCAGAGGGATCCTACTTGGGTCGGCCGGAACCCCCTCGACCCGCACCATGCTCCCAGTGACCCTTCATCTCGCCCAGGGGCCCGTTGAGCTGGAGGCGCTTTTGGATTCTGGAGCAGCGGACTGTTTCACTGATAAGGATCTGGTGACCCGCCTACACATTCCCCTGTCCGCTCTCCACCGAAGCATTCCCGTTACATCTGTGGATGGTACTCCTCTCCAGCCCTATCCCATCCACCAGGAGACGGTGGACCTCCGTATGGATGTACCTCCCCAGACCCTCCGGTTCCTGATTATCACAGCCCCTATTGTCCCCGCTGATCCTAGGCCACTCCTGGTTCCTACGTCATAACCCCCAGATCTCCTGGTCGACTGGGCGGGTGCTCACCTGGGGAGCGACTTGTCATTCCCATGTTCCTCCTCAACCTGACTCTGAACCTGAACCCCCAGATGTCGACGTCTCTCAGATCCCCTCCTGCTACCATGACCTGGCCCGGATCTTCTCAAAGACACCTACCACCACCCTGCCTCCTCATCGACCATATGATCTGGAAATAAAGCTCCAGCCTGGCACAGTTCCACCCCGGGGTCGCCTGTACTCTTTATCCCCGGCTGAGACCCAGGCCATGGAGGCGTACATAACGGAGGCTCTCCAACAGGGGTTTATCCGACCCTCCACCTCGCCTGGAGCTGCAGGGTTCTTCTTCGTAAAAAAGAAGGAGGGGGGCCTTCGACCCTGCATCGACTATCGGGGTCTCAATAAGATCACGGTCCGCGACCGTCACCCTTTGCCCTTGATGTCCACTGCCCTGGATGTAGTGTCCCAATCCGCCATATTCACCAAGTTGGACCTGCGCAGCGCCTACAACTTGGTCAGGATAAAACAAGGCGAGGAGTGGAAAACCGCCTTCATCACCCCGACAGGTCACTGGGAGTACCTGGTCATGCCTGTTGGGGTTATTAGGAGCGAACAATTCGTAAGCTTTAACTTACTTTTGGATTCTTCAATAAATTCTGTAAATATGGGAATATTTACTGATTTATTAATTAATTAAGATATTCTTAGATATACGGGGCACCATTCCCCTTTAACCGGGGAAAAATTGAATCCAAAACTCTTATCAGTCTTTCTTGAAGTTCGTAGAATCCTCGGAGCAGAGACTTCTCTTCGACACAACAAAGCTACTGGAGACGAAAATCTGAATTTTATAACGTTTAATTAACAATTTGTCAAATGAATAAACAGTGGCATAGATGAATAATAACCATGTGATATAATAAAAGGATGTATATTCAAAATAATGTTCAAGGTGTTTTGTGTGTATGTATGTGTGTGTTTCTAAAATGGAGTCTGTATGCAAGATGGCTGACCCCTTTGTCTGGCTAAAGTGTGAGTGGCAACTTGCACTTTAACTTCCAAGGCACTTAGAATCATCAGTAACTTAACCTTAAATTCACTCAAAACATTTCAAAGGATCATGAAACAACACAAAGGATTAATCACGAATAATATCTTTTAGTTTAACCACGTGGCCAAGCAGAAAACATTTAAAGATACCAAACAATGATCAATAAGCAGTTTATTTATTCAAAATGACCCGGCGGACGTGTTTTGGGAACGAAAGAGGAAAACACAAAGCTACTTTTTAAGCAATAGCGCGGTTTTATTGCTTATTCTGGACTATAGAGGAAACGGGAGAAGAAAAGGAGAGAGAGAAATGAGTTTTCTGATCACCAGAACAGTGAAGCGTCCCTCACTGTTTTGATTTGACGGTTCTCCGTATTTCTCCGCAGTTTGGCGTCGTCCGTCGGTTTGATGGGTTTCTCCGTTGTTTCTCCCCACGAGTGTTTCTCCACGGGCTGGACACAAAGAGAACGAAGTTTCTTTTGTGCTGAGTTTGACAACTTACAGCGTCTCTGAGAGCTGGATGGAGCTCCGCTCATTCCCAGTCAGGTCCTGATGGAGTTCGAGTGGCTTTGTAGCGGTTTCGTGGCTCAACTTGGGCACTTAGAGCTTCCGCGTGCTCAAGTTGTCGGAGCGTTCGACAAGCGTGTCCTTACCGCCAGGTATCCTGGGCAAAAGAAAACGAGGTTTCTTTGTCTCTGCTGAAGATTTATGGTCTTAGTTCGCGGGAAAAGCTCCACGGCCTCCCGCACATGCGCAGAACGTGTTTCTGGTATTAGGCGGTGACATCATCCCAATGCTTCCGTGTGCAAAGCATCATGGGAAATGAAGTTTCTTGGCGCTGATGTGGTTATTTGCTAATCAGAGCAATTTAAGCACAGTCATTTTGGAGAAAATCACTGCATAGTAATTTCCTCACGAGGTCAGACCCTCAACATGCCCTTTGGCTTGTGTAACAGCCCTGCGGTTTTCCAACGGCTAATCACGGATGTCCTGAGGGACATGCTGGACCGGTGGGTGTTTGTTTACCTTGACGACATCCTGATCTACTCCCGAACCCTGGACGACCACATCACACACGTGCGAGCCGTTCTTTCCCTGCTGCTGGAGAACGGACTCTACTGAAAACTGGAGAAATGTGCCTTCCATCAGGAGACCATCTCCTTCCTGGGATTTGTCGTGTCATCAAGAGGATTTTCAATGGACCCCCAGAAGGTCCAGGCTGTCGCCCAATGGCTGCAACCCACTTCCCTAAAACAGCTCCAGAGCTTCCTTGGGTTCGCGAACTTTTACCGCCGCTTTATTCGCGGTTTCAGTTCCATCACTGCTCCTCTCACTGCCCTAACCAAGTCATCCAACCAGACCCACCCTTTCCGTTTCACTCCTGAGGGATAGCTACAATTAGGGGTATTCTCTGCGCGAAATTTGGCACACTTTGCGTCAAAAGGGGCCCCAACTGAATTGGGCTCCTTAAATACGGGCTACTTTCGCACTTTTGGCCTAAGAACGGGCTACTTTTTCTTCACCTTGGGACTTTTCCACTAGGGGAGCCCTTGTGCAAGAAATGTGAAAGTGACCCGTATCGCGCCCAAAGCCACCCCTTCTGAATCCATTGCCGCAGAACCCCCCCCCCCACCCCCCCCCCAAAGTGTCCCGTTTTGAGGTCGCCGCCCCAGAGACCTCCCCCTGGTCCGCTGACTGGCCCACCTCAGCTCCCCCCCCACCACCCATCCCCTGTGTGTCCCGAAATGAAGACAAGTAGCCCGTTCTGAACCAAAGGGTCAAGTCGAGTCCATCGCCCATCCCCCACCCGTTCTGACCTGAACTTTTGATTTGGTGGCAGACACTATACACTTTATTTCGGGCTACTCTTAAAAAACGCCCAAAACGGAGACGTGCTGCTCACCAAAACAGCTGTGGGCTTATAACTTGCCTTCTGAATGTCCTAGAGAGGTCAGGTCTGTTTTAAAATACTCCAATTAATGGTCTGTATCTAGAACAGAAGGAATTGAGTGGATAGGATGTACAGTTTGTAAATGGCACCCATAATTATGTCACACAAAGCACTGTTTCACATATTTCTGGGTCTCCACCCATCCCCCGTGCGTCCCGAAATGAAGCCAAGTAGCCCGTTCTGAACCAAAGGGTCAAGTCGAGTCCGTCGCCCATCCCCCACCCGTTCTGACCTGAACTTTGGATTTGGTGGCAGACACTATACACTTTATTTCGGGCTACTTTCAAAAAACGCCCAAAACGGAGACGTCCTGCTCACCAAAACAGCTGCAGGCTTATAACTTGGCTTCTGAATGTCCTAGAGAGGTCAGGTCTGTTTTAAAATACTCCAATTAACAGCCCCTACTACCAGAAAAAGGACTTAAGTCAATAGCACTTATGGGTTTTAAATGGGACCCAGAACTTATGTTGCACCAAGCACAATTTCACATTATTCTTGGTCCAGTTCACTGAAAAAAGCTTCAATCAGGCTGAAACACCACAGGAAAGTAGAATCTTTTGAGTTATAAGTGATTCCAACGTTTCATGATGATAGCTCATTCCTAAGGTGGTCAAATTATGTCACAAAGGTCATCGGATCACTTGTTCTTTAAAGGCGTAGTTCGTATCACACATTTGTGGGCTTATAACTTTTCTTCTGAATGTCCTAGAGAGGTCAGATCTGTTTTAAAATACTCCAATTAACAGCCCCTACTACCAGAAAAAGGACTTAAGTCAATAGCACTTATGGGTTTTAAATGGGACCCAGAACTATGCTGCACCAAGCACAATTTCACATTATTCTGGGTCCAGTTCACTGAAAAAAGCTTCAATCAGGCTGAAACGTCACAGGAAAGTAGAATCTATTGAGTTGTAAGTGACATGAAATTTTCATGATGATAGCACATTCGTAAGGGGATCAAATTATGTCCCAAAGGTCACCATGCGTGGTTTCACTTAAAGACACATGTCCGGATACACCTTTGGAGGCTCATAACTTTTCTTCTGAATGTCCTAGAGAGGTCAGGTCTGCTTTAAAATACTCTAATTGACAGCCCCTATCACCACAAAAACGAATGGAGTCATTAGCACTTGTGGGTTTTAAATGGGACACAGAGTTATGTTGCACCAAGCACAATTTCACATTTCTGGTTGCATATCTGTGATACAAGCTCCAATCTGTCTGAAATTAACACATGTTGGACCTGTGAGGTCAAGGAGCACACGGTTTCAAGTCTGTAGGTTGAAGAAAACCCTGTTTTCAGCTGAAATCCATCATTTTTTCCGACCTCTGACCCAGAACAGCACCGGAACAACAAGCTACAGCTACCAAACTGCCTGAGATAGCTCTGGGTGATGGCGGCATGTCAAATCGATGTTTGTTTGGTGAAAATCGGTTGAGAAATGCCACTTTGCCTAGCACATGGCAGAAATGGAGGGAAAACTGCCCTCCGGCCCCAAAGGGATGCTTAACACGATGCGACCGGCACGAATTCGAAATCTGTGGTTCGGACCAGTGCTGGGATGCACCAGAAGAATTTTCGTGCGCCTCGGACCAACGTGGGCCGAACGGCGGCCAAAAAGGGGCTCAAGTGGCAGAAGGCCGCAAATGAAGCCTGAGCTAAATGTTCACACTTTTGGGCCGCCGTTTGAATTCGGTTTGGCGTAGCCGCACGAAATTTGGGGTGGTGCATTCTGGCTACCATCTCATCGATGCACGTCGAAATCGATGCCATCGGACCTTTTCGAGTGCCCTTTTGGGACGCGTGTCCAAGCAGATATAGTCAGGTGTCCGGTTACACCTTTGTGGGCTTATAACTTGGCTTCTGAATATCCTAGAGAGGTCTGGCTGGTTTTAAAATACTCCAATGAATGGTTTGTATTTACAACAGAAGGAATGGAGTGGATAGGATGTACAGTTTTTAAATGGCACCCAGACCTATGTTGCACCAAGCACAATTTCACATTATTATGGGTCCAGTTCTCTGAAAAAAGCTTCAATCAGGCTGAAACATCACAGGAAGGTAGAATCTATTGAGTTGTAAATTAATCATGTGTTTCATGATGATAGCACATTCCTTAGGGGGTCAAATGTTGTCACAAAGGTCATTGGATCACTTCTTCTTTAAAGGCATGGTTCGTAACACACCTTTGAGGGCTTATAACTTGGCTTCTGAATATCCTAGAGAGGTCATGTTGGTTTTAAAATGCTCCACTTAACAGCCCCTACTACCACAAAAAGGAATGGAGTCATAAGCACTTATGGTCTTTAAATGGCACCCAGAATTATGTTGCACAAAGCACAATTTCACATATTCCTGGGTCCATTTGTGTGAAAACAAGGTCCAATCAGGCTAAAACATCAAAGGAAGGGAGAATCTATGGAGTTGTAAGTGATCTGAACGTTTCCCTAAGAGGGTCAAATGAAGTCACAAAGGTCACCAGGCCTTGTGACGCTTAAAGACAGGCTTACTCTTAACCATATGCAAAAGAAGCCCGAACTGGAGTCTCCATTCTGGGCTTCTTTTGCATAGGGGGTAAAGATAGCCCGAAACTGAGACTCCGTTTGGGGCTATTTTGAAAGAAGGCCAAAATGGAGACTCCATTTTGTGCAAGGAGACTGCATTTTGGGCTAACCTTCACCCCTATGCAAAAGAAGCCTGAAATGGAGACTCCATTTTGGGCATGGAGACTCCATTTTGGGCTAACTTTCACCGCTATGCAAAAGAAGCCCAAAATGGAGTCTCCATTTTGGGGCTTCTTCTAAAGTAACCCGAAATGGAGACTCCATTTTGGGCTAACCTACACCACTATGCAAAAGAAGCCCAAAATGGAGTCTCCGTTTTGGGGCTTTTTCTAAAGTAACCCCAAATGGAGACTCCATTTTGGGGCTTCTTCTAAAGTAACCCCAAATGGAGACTCCATTTTGGGGCTTCTTCTAAAGTAACCCGAAATGGAGACTCCATTTTGGGCTAACTTTCACCCCTATGCAAAAGAAGCCCGAAATGGACACTCCAATTTGGGCTTTTTGTGACATCATCTGACCCCCTTAGGAATAAGCTATCAACATGAAACATTGGAATCACTTATCTCCCAATAGATCCTACCTGCCTGTGATGTTTCAGCCCGATTAGACCTTGTTTTCACACAAATGTACCCAGAATAAAGTTAAATTGTGCTTGGTGCAACATAGTTCTGGGTCTCCTTTAAGAACCATAAGTGCTAATTACTCCATTCCTTTTTGTGGTAGTGGGGGCTGTTAATTGGAGTATTTTAAAACAGATCTGACCTATCTAGGACATTCAGAAGCCAAGTCATAAGCCAACAGCTGTTTTGGTAAGCAGGATGTCTCCAATTTGGGCTACTTTAAACTACATGCAAAAGTAACCCGAAATGAAGCCTTCAATTTGGGCTACTTTCAACTACATGTAAAAGTAACCCGAAATGAAGCCTTTAATTTGGGCTACTTTCAACTACATGCAAAAAGCCCAAAATGATGCCTTCAATTTGGGCTACTTTCAACTACATGCAAACTAGCCCAAATGAAGCCTTCAATTTGGGCTACTTTCAACTACATGCAATGTAGCCCAAAATGAAGCCTTCATTTTGGGCTATTTTCAGCTACATGCAAAAGAGCCCAAAATGAAGCCTTCAATTTGGGCTTTTTAACTACATGCAAAAGTAGCCCAAAATGGAGTCTCCAATTTGGGCTTCTTTTCTTAATAGAAAATTAAGTAATTAACATAGGAACAACATAGAAGAGCCACCTCCATGGGACAGGACTCAGCAACAACATAGAAGAGCCACCTCCACGGGACAGGACTCAGCAGTTCATCTGCATCTAAAGGACAAAGGTCACTCTTTCCAGGATGACAATGTTCACATTTTGGACAGGAAGGACAGATGGTTTGAAAGAGGAGTGAAAGAAGCCATTAACGTCCACTGTGAGCAACCATCTTTGAACAGAGGTGGTGGTCTTCGGTGAGACAGAGCACGGTTTTAGCGTTTGATGCAGTTCTCTGATAAGACCTAAGTTTATCCAAACCATCACTTCACTCAGACACCTGTTTCTTCCTGAAGCAAAATCAGACTCACACACGCATTCATGTCACAACATTCTCAATCTTCATAAATTCACCAGAAGGTCTATTTGAGCAAGAACAGCATATATACTGTTAAAAGATTGTCCCACAAAGTTGCCAATGTGATTGTTATTTCCTGTTTGTCAATTTTCAAAATCATTAGTTTAACTTGAAGAATTAAAACTTTTAATCCTTCAAACTTGTTTCCTCATTGAACTGAAACACAGACACTCAGATATTATCGGCAGTTTATGGATGAAAACAACCTTTGAGTCTTCTGAACAATATAAAATTTGGTTATTGATTTATTAAAATTAATATTCCGAATTAATACGTAGCATGGTTTCTCTTTCATAAAAGAGCATAAATCCATAACGCTACAACACCAACTGTCTGCCGTCTATAATCCAGTTTTGAGATCCCTTCCCAGAGGCCTTAACGCCCACTCACATCTTGGGCCATCTGACCTCAGGAAATCACATGATGGGGTGGGGCCAGGTTTCACAATGAGCTCACCCGAAACTCTGGCTGAATAGGACCCACACCTGGGCTCATGTGATTATGCAGAAGATCATCGGGGGCCGTTTGTTCCCTCTTGGGGGGGGGGGGGGGGGGGGGGGGGGGAGTCTCCATTTGGGGCTTCTTTTGCATAGTGGGTAAAGATAGCCCAAAACGGAGTCACCATTTCGGGTTACTTTAAAAGAAGCCCGAAATGGAGACTCCATTTTGGGCTAACCTTCACCCCTATGCAAAAGAAGCCCAAAATGGAGTCTCCATTTTGGGGCTTCTTCTAAAGAAGCCCGAAATGGAGACTCCATTTTGGGGCTTCTTCTAAAGTAACCCGAAATGGAGACTCCATTTTGGGCTAACCTTCACCGCTATGCAAAAGAAGCCCGAAATGGAGACTCCATTTTGGGGCTTCTTCTAAAGTAGACCAAAATGGAGACTCCATTTTGGGCTAACCTTCACCGCTATGCAAAAGAAGCCCAAAATGGAGTCTCCATTTTGGGACTTTTTCTAAAGTAACCCCAAATGGAGACTCCATTTTGGGGTTTCTTCTAAAGTAACCCGAAATGGAGACTCCATTTTGGGCTAACTTTCACCCCTATGCAAAAGAAGCCTTAAATGGACACTCCAATTTGGGCTTTTTGTGACATCATCTGACCCCCTTAGGAATGAGCTATCATCATGAAACATTGGAATCACTTATCTCCCAATAGATCCTACCTGCCTGTGATGTTTCAGCCTGATTAGACCTTGTTTTCACACAAATGGACCCAGAATAAAGTTAAATTGTGCTTGGTGCAACATAGTTCTGGGTCTCATTTAAAAACCATAAGTGCTAATGACTCCATTCCTTTTTGTGGTAGTGGGGGCTGTTAATTGGAGTATTTTAAAACAGTTCTGACCTCTCTAGGACATTCAAAAGCCAAGTTATAAGCCAACAGCTGTTTTGGTAAGCAGGACGTCTCCAAATTGGGCTACTTTAAACTACATGCAAAAGTAACCATTTTGGGCTATGCAAAAGAAGCCCAAAATGGAGTCCATTTTGGGGCTTCTTCTAAAGAAGCCCGAAAATGGAGTCTCCAATTCGGCACACCGAAAAAGTAGCCCGAACCATAGGACCGCCCCCTGGGCCCTCCCACAAAGTAACCCGAATTCACCTCTGCGATTCAGCGCACTCGAAAAGTAACCCGTATTGAGCGGCCGTGCTGCCCTCTGGTGGCCTGTGGTAGCCCGAATTGAGCTGGGCCACGTCTTCCACGTTTCCCAGCTGAGACCGGTCAGGACTTCTCCTCTCGCTCCCACCCCTGAGCCCGCTCCACCGCCTCGTGGGGTGAGCAGTGATGGTATTTACGCTGTGCGCTGCCTGCTGGATGCTCATTGCCGTGGCAGAGGATCGTAATACCTGGTGGACTGGGCGGATTACGGACCAGAGGAGCGCTCATGGGAACCGTCGAGGGTCATCTTGAACCCCTCTCTCATTACGGACTTCTGGGCTCGTTGCTCTGGGACTTCTGGGGCCGTCCCTCGGGTGGGGGGTCCTGTCACGCAACCTCCCTCTCAGCCGTCAACCTCCTCTAGGGAGGCACCGCAGAGCCGCTCAGACTCCATTACCCAACATCCCCAGCGCCAGGCTTCTGTTTCGCGTCACCTGCCAACTCTATATAAGGAAGTGCCACACAACGCCGACTCACTCAGTCATCGTTCGAACCGAACCTAACCTAGAGTCCACACCAGACTTGTCTCAGATCACGAAGCCTGTTCAGATCAGACCAGCCAGATCTCAGAATCCTGCCTGTTCTTAAAGATCAGCCTCAGACCAGGAGTCGCCGTGTTCAGCTGTGTCACCATACAGCTGCGCACCCGACTCCCAGATTAAACAGCGTGTCCATTCAACCCGGCGTCGGTCATTCCACGCTTGGGTTAAAAGCCACGCCACATCCAAACTCTCGCCCAGCTCGAGTCACCCCGTTACAATCAGCAGCAGCAGTTAAAGCCTCCTCCCTCTGTCACTACCTGTAATGTGCTTACCACTTGGGCCCAGAAAGCTAAAAACACCCTCACGGAGCTCCCATTTTATCAGGTAGCAATAGAAGTAGGGCCGGTGAAAAAGCGCAAGTCAAAGGCTCAGAAGAGAAGGGAACGGTTTTTGGCTACAAACAAAACAGAGCAGGAAGTCACAGCTGGCCCAACTCAGCCTTTAGATTTTCCAGTTCCATCTGATATAGCTGCACTTCAAAAAGCTGACCCGAAACTCAAGGTGTGGTTTGACAAGGTGACTGAAGTAGAAGGTAAAGCCACGAGACCTCTGGATTGTCTTGCTGATGCTCAATACATTATAAAGATGGGAATTCTTCATCAACGTCAGGGGAAGAATGAGGCTTTAGCACTGCCCCAGAGCCTAACTGAAAAGGTCATGGAGCTAGGTCATTCTATTCCATGGGCAGGGCACCTCGATTTTCAAAAGACTCTCAACAGGATCTAAACTAGATTTCTTTGGCCTGGCGTTTATTCTCAGCTAAAGGAATTATGTGCTTCTTGTGAAAGGTGTCAGCTAACATCATCCAGGAGTGTAGCCCGTGCCCAGCTCCAACCATTGCCACTTATTGAAACACCATTCACAAGGATAGGCATGGATGTAGAGGGACCCCTTGAGAGAAGTGCATCAGGTAACAGGTTTATTCTTATTATTAACTACGCTACCCGTTATCCTGAGGTTTTTCCTCTGCGAACTGTTAAAGCCAAACAGGTTGCAACCTGCCTTATTCAGCTGTTTTCATGAGTTGGAATACCCAGGGAGATTCTCACTGCCTGTGGTACAAATTTCATGTCTCAGTTATTGAGACAGGTTTATACTTTGCTTGGAATTAAGAGCATTAAGACCACTCCATTCCACCCTCAGACGGATGGTTTGATTGAAAGTTTCAATCAAACTCTTAAAAACATGCTGCTAAAGTTTGTCTCCAATACAGGCTCGGACTGGGACCAGTGGCTACCTTACCTGATGTTTGCTTACCGGGAGGTACCACTGGCCTCTACAGGGTTCTCCCCCTTCGAACTCCTGTATGGACATCAGGTGCGAGGACCTCTTGACCTTCTTAAAGACCATTGGGTGAAACGACCAGCAGACCAGTACAATGTTGTCACATATGTTCTTCAAATGAGAGACAGACAGGAGCGGCCGACTTCATTGGCACAGGAGCACATGAGGATGGTCCAAGAGCAACAGAAAACCTGGTACGACAAAAAGGTGAAGAGCAGACCTTATTGGGTTGGTCAACAAGTGCTACTCCTGTTGCCAACCAGGGACAGTAAACTTTTGGCAAGATGGCAGGGTCCTTACCAGATCACCAAATGTCTGAGTATGGTAACCTATGAACTCTACATGCCTGAGAAAACTAAAAAATACCAGTGTTTTCATGTACATTTGTTGAAGGAGTTTAATGAACCAGCACCATCACACCAGCAAGTTCACAAACCACACCTTTTCATCTGGACTGTGAATGATGAGGAAGAAGAGGAACAGTATTTTCCACAGGAGGTCTCCAAGCCTGTTTCCACTGATGTGTCACACCTCGAGTCACACCAACAAGCAGAGGTCAAAACACTTCTCCAACCAGATCTATTCAGTGAGACACCTGTTTTCACCTCTCTGGCTCAGCACAAAGTTCGACTGAAAGAGACCACAGTGCCTCATCGAAAGTCCTACAGGATCCCTGAATGTCTGATGCCGAAGCTCAAGAAGGAGACTGATGTGATGCTACAGCTTGGCATCATAGAGCCATCAATCAGTGAGTGGTGCAGCCCTATTGTTTTGGTGCCCAAAAGGGATGGGTCACTCCGCTTCTGTATAGACTTTAGATACCTTAACTCAGTGTCTAAACCTTTGTCATATCCCATGCCTCGCATTGATGAGCTGTTGGATAGAGTTGGTAAGTCTAAATTCATCACCACTTTGGACCTAAGCAAAGGTTATTGGCAGCTGGCCCTTACACCTGAGACTAAAGAACTAACTGTTTTTACAACACCATATGGCATGTATCAGTTCAGAGTCATTCCATTTGGCCTCCAGGGGGCTTCAGCTACCTTCCAGAGACTCATGGACCAAGTGCTGAGGGACATGCCACACTTCGCAGCAGCATACCTGGATGATGTGGTCATTTTCAGCCAGACGTGGGAGGAGCATCTCTCTCATCTGTGCCATGTTCTTCAAAAAATGATCTAGGATGGACAAGTAAGTTTTCTTAACTCCTAAATGTCCTGACCATCTACTTTAATGTGCTAGGGCTATTATCTGTCGTCGAAAACACTCTGGTATAACAATTTGGTGTACCAATCCCAATGGAGTTTTTCCTTCCACTGGATTTTATGTTTATGTTTATGTTTATTTATTTGGCAGACACTTTTATCCAAAGCGACTTACAATTTATAAGCTATAGGGCATGTTGTGATCTGTGGGGGAAACCGGAGTATCCGGAGGAAACCCACGCATGCATGGGGAGAACACGCAACTTCACGCAGAAAGGCCGCAGCCGAGTTTAGAACCTGCAACCTTCATGCTGCGAGGCAACAGTGCTAACCACTGCACCACCATGCAGCCCACTATGGATTTTCCCAGCTTCTCATCAGTAGATGGTTTTCCAAAAAGAATGTTGTAGAGTTTTTAACAGATGATCTCACGGCATCAAAACACTTCTGTATTGTCTTGTCCTTTTTCTGTTCAACGATTAATGTTGAACGTGAAACCAAATGGTCCTGAGAATCCAAATCTAGATTTTCTTTCGAAACATCTTTAGTGGCAATGTCTACTTCTGGTAGCTTGTGCATTACTGAATTACATCCTGAATCAGAAAATAGATCAGAAAGACCTTGCAATTTATCAACGTCATGTTGTACAGCGGATCTGGTCACTACACATGACAGAACAACACCTCGTGGTGACATCACACATGCAACTTTCTCTGGGTGTTCAATGACCTGAGGCACAGGAACAACAGCTCCTCCTGCTATGTCGTTTCCCAGCAGTAGATGAATTCCTGCAACAGGTAAAGATTTGCACAGAGCCATTTTAAAGGTACCTGACACTAGTTTGCTGGTGATTTTCACTTCAAATTGTGGGCATGACATTAATTCACCCGTCAAACTCTTCAATAACACAGACATTTCTGTATTACTTGTTACATCAAATGGGAGCGCAGATTCCAGTACCAATGTCTGAGACGCTCCAGTATCTCTGAGGATCTTTATCGGCACGCTCTTACCATCCCCCAGACTAATAGAACCCTCTGAAATAAATGGTTCGAATGATGTGTCAAGTATGTCAGGCTTTTTCTTAGCTTTTTCTGATGTTACAAACGCAACCACACGGTCAGTTTTTCTCTCTTTTCTTTTCAAGATCAGACAATCCTTGACTAAATGACCCAGGTTGTGACAGTAAAAACACCTTGGTGGACTCTTTACTGTGTTTCTTACAAATTGTCTTGCTTTTACAGCATTTGATCTGTCTCTGTCCACTTTCTCCACTTTAACTCGTCAGCCAGAATTGCTGCTGCTGACAGATTATTCACTTTCTGCTCATTGAAATACAACACAGTTTTTTCAGGAAGACATCTTTTAAACTCTTCCAGCAAAACTAGTTCCCTTAATTCATTCAAGTTTGACACTTTTGAGGACTGTAGCCATTTATCAAACAGTAAACCCTTTTCTCTTGCAAATTCAACAAATGTTTGCCCCTCATCACATTTTCGAAGAGATCTAAAATTCTGTCTATACAAACTTCTGGCACTAATTCATAGGCATGCAAAACTGCTTCTTTAACAGTGTCATAATCTGCACAGTCAGAGACAGACAAAGCAGAAATTACCTCTTGTGCTTTTCCAGATAACTTACATTGAAATAGAAGAGGCCATACATCACGCGGCCAGCTGAGTGTTGTAGTGATACGCTCAAATGTGGCGAAGGAGCTATCCACTTCGATCTCCCGAAACTGCGAAATCAGCCCCATGCACTTCCCGACATCCAGTCTCAGTCGCTGCCAGTGAGCTTCTGGATACTGTATCAGTGCCACGGACAGATCTCTCTGCTTGCATCTCCAGCTCCATCCGTTTAATCTTTATTTTCATTTCAACTTCCAGTTCGAGTTCCAGCTTGCGAAGTTCGAACTCTCTCACTCGCTGCTTGTCCTTGGCCTCATATTTCAGGCGTGCAAGTCGCAACTGTAACCGGGCGAGATCAGGTGAAACCGGTCTCGAACCATGACGTGATTCCGGAGACCCTGGATAAAAACGAGGAAGAGTTACTGGGGGAGACTTGTGGGCCTCACCCCCCACTGGTGTCCTCTTGTCCTCCGCACCGTCCTCTGAATCACCACACTCATTTGCGCTCTTTGTTTCTTCACCTTCTGCATAGTCCATTTCCTGCTGTGAAGGCAAAACAGCAATATCAGCCAATGGAGAGAGAAGCTTTTTTTCTTCCATAAGGGAGACAATCTTTGCTCAGAGGTCAATCTTCAGCATGTGCTGTGCACATGCTGTGCCCCCCCCCCCACCCCACCCCCCACGCTGGGGGAAATCAGGAGAGCTTTAAAATATGAAGAAAAGTCATCCAAATTGTTTCACTTCAATCTTTTTAGAAAGTACTTTTTTTTTATTCTTTTAGGATTAGTTTGCTAAGTCGAACCTTTTCCCTTTTGTTGAGTTTGCCATTTCAGAGTTGATTTACAGAGACACCGTTTGTTAATAAAATTCCTGTATGACTACACCTAGTCCTCTATTTTTGCTCCCACCACACTTGTGTTTCCCCTCCTGGTAATTCCTAGGTCTGAAGGGGTGTAACATTGTATAATAAAAGAAGGCACCGTAACACAAGATTCAAAAGTTAAAATGATGATCAGTATATTTACAAAAAAAAATCTTAAATCTTTCCTTCCACAGGTCGAATACTAACAAAGAATCTAAGATAGCCTGTGGGAAATTAAAACAGTACAAATGACTGGAGTTTTCAATAATCAAATAACTGAAGCTGTCCCACTGCAACTGGGCAAAGATTACTAGGTTCTTAATGATCAAAATAAGGATCTCCAAAGGTACAAACTCAAAACTGGGTGGTTAAAACAAACTCAAGGTTAGCCTTTAAACTAAACTAACGTCCATAGCACCCTAAATGTAACCAACTACAAGAAGCTACAAAAATGTTACCATTAGCATTATGCTCAAGTTGTCAAGTACAAAAAGACTCAGAAAACAAACTGCCACCACAAAAACAGCTCTCCTTTAATGTCTGAAAGAAGCTCCCTTATGAAGGGAGAAACACTGAACCCAGTGACTTCCTTCATCTACAATAAATATGAAGCAGCGGCTTTGACCCTGAAAGTTGTTGGCTGTTTCCAGGTGATGGAGGCGGGCCAAATAGAAAGGGAATTTGGTGGCGGAGATGTTGCTGGAGGCAGAGAAGAGGACGAACTGCAGGAAAAGCATGCAGAATACTGTGTTACACAAGCAGACATAAGTGACTAATAAAATACGACAAATGAACACATTCACATCCTTTTGAAGGTAAATGAGAATGAAAGCAGACACTTCAGAATGATACAGACTTGGTGTGTGTGTGTGTGTGTCACACTGATAAGAGAGAGGAGCAGAGCAGAGCTGCTCTGTCCCAGCTCAGACAGACAGGAAGTTAATTTTAACTTTATAAATGAACTAAAACCAAGTGTTTAATGATTTAAGAAAGGCTCACCATATAATGTAGTGGAACTCTACATATTAACACAGTCAGGTCTTGTTTTTTTTCAACTACGTCGCATCTCACTTTTAAAGTCAATAGTCAAACAACCACAACTGGAGTCTGCTGTTCCTGCCTTTGTCACCTCACGTTTAGACTATGCCAACTCAGTACTTATTGGTGTCAGTAATGTGGCAGCTAGATTCCTGACAAACACCTCTAGACGCTGTCACATTTCACCTGTCCTTGCACGCTTGCACTGGCTGCCTGTTAAATATCGTATCCAGTTTAAGGTTTTAACCTTTGTTTACAATACCCTGAATGGCCGAGCCCCTGCTTATCCAGGGTATATACAGCAATCCTAAAGTAAAATTTACTACTTTTTAATACTTTTTTTACTACCTTCAGAATTTTTTTAAAACCATCACAACACTAAATTGCAAGTGTTAATCAGCGACCTATTTACACATATTTTAACATATATAACATACAAAAAGAATAGACTTAGAGACTCACTGATGTTCACAACGTATTGCACATATTTATTTTACTTAGAAAATAAGCCAGGCACTTCTGTTCAGCGGTTCAGTTGACCACGAGGCCTGAAATGATGCAGAACGACCACTGAATATGACGTCATCATTATGTGACCGGATATGCTAAAGTAGGGCTGCTCGATTATGGCAAAAACAATAATCACGATTATTGTGACTGAAATTGAGATCTCGATTATTTAAGATGATTTTTCAATTTATGTAGATTTTTATTTTTTTATTTTTATTCAGTCATAAAACTGCTCAGGGCACAATCAGGGCAAAAATAAATAAGAAACAAGATGATCACTAAAATAACTCCTGATTCCCAGTATAAAAAGACTAATATACTTATAGCTCATAGTCTATGACCCAAGGGCTATAGACCTTGGTTTAACTCATTTAAGTCTAACCAGTACAGACCCAAATACCAATATCTTGCAAATACTGACAGCGAGAATTATACTGTGGCATTTATAACAAATACATGCAAATTGCTGTTCACTAAATGTTGCATAGCATTTATTGAGTCATGTCAAGGTGCTGTAGGAGCGTGCACTAGCACCGTGTCCTCAGAGAGATTAGTTATTTATCAGCGTGAGGAACTTATTTCTACCTTATTTATAAACTATTTATTTACAGGTCCATCAGTTAAAGTAATAATTGTCCCAACCACAGCTGCACCCCCCACCCCGGTCTCACAGCAATCAGGGGCAAGCTGCACGTGTGTTTAGCGTGCCGCACGCGCACATTTAGCCGTTTTTATCGGCTCAGGAGTCCGCAGGTGCGGTGTGTGTCACTCACTCTGGTTACTCCAACAGGGAGCCGGTGTTCTGAGAGCTGTTTCTTTAGCGACTGACACATCACTACATCATTCCCTTTCCTAATGTTGTGAAGAACGGTCCGGAGCGCAGGTGGAGTGTTTAGCTAACCTGCAGGAAATGTCGACGACAGTTATCCAGAAAGTAGCTAAGGGTTACCAGAGATGTTTCTGAGGTGTTCGCTAGGTAGTTTTAAGATTTAAAAAGTCATGAAGGGGGTCTGAGAAGCTGCTAGAAATTGCGTCAAAGTCGCTAAGTTGGCAACACTGGGAGGAGCGCTTCATTTGCAACTCAAGGCAGCGCAAGTGAGAGGAGCAAATAATCGGCTTGTTTTGTTTTTATAATCATTCAAAACATTTCATTCAAAATATATTTCTATGTCGATGTTCAGAATACGACATCTGATAGCCTGAAAAAAATAATACCTAATTTGGAAAAAATAATACCTCTGAGACCAAATTTAACAATTTTAATGGCCTTAAATTTGACCATTTTTATTTATCACTTTTAAATACTTTTTAAAACCCCGCAGACACCCTGTTATCTGTCAGAACTGCTTAAGCCTTATGCTCCATCCAGAAACCTGAGATCGGCAGATCACTTGCTTTTGTGAATCCCAAAAATGAAGTATAAATCTCGTGGGGAGCGGGCCTTTGCGTTCGCTGTCCCTAAAGTTTGGAATGCTCTCCCCCTTAGTGCTCGACAGGCCCCATCACTGGGTCGATTCAAGTCTATACTGAAGGCCTACTTCTATCATTTAGCTTTTGATCTATGATCAAGCTTTTATTGTTTATATGTTTTTATTGTGACAGCCTTTTTTTTACTCTAGTATGTTTCTTTTAAATTTTTAGGTTATCCCTTTTATCTCCTATATGATTTTTTATCTTGTTTTTACCTTGGGGTTTTTCCTTTTTATTACTACTGTACAGCACTTTGGTCACCTGTCATGCTGTTTTTAAATGTGCTTTGTAAATAAACTTGGTATGGTATGGCACATATTAATTATGACCAATAAGATGTGATGATTCCATACAAATATGAAATATCAATCTGACTGATCTTTGAATGTTTAATCAGAAGATTCTAGGGTTCTTTGCTTCTTTAGGGACCATGAACACACTTCGTATTAATTCAGACAGAGTCAGCATATAGTTTATAAAATGAATAATTTTAAACTAAGGATTATACAGGACAAGATATGAATAATGAGATATGATGTAATGGAAATGGAGTGATTTAATGTGATGTGTGAAATGTAATGGAAGCTAGTTGTGTTAGCAAAACCTTCTTTGTATCTGAGAGAAATTGTGAAGTCTGGGTTGTAAAATAATTTGTTAATTGTTATAAACTAGAGAGTTGTTTATTTATAAAAGTCATCAGATTTGATCTGTTGTGTCTACTACCATTGTGGAGACCCCCAGTGCAGATCCAGGACTGTCAGAAGTCGGGTGAACCTCAACTTCAAGGTATCCGAAGCCGTAGATTAGCTCCGATAGGACCCGTCCAGTCTTGAGATGTCTCCAAGTCACAACAGGAAGCTGAAATGCTTGTCAGCGTCCAAGGTGGATGTTTGTGAGGTGAAGTAGCTCTGAAAAGAGCTGTCTGGCTGTATCAGCTTGTGGCGTGCAAAGAGGCTTTTGACTGGGGGTCAAAGGAGATGTCTCGAATATGCTTGTTCCCGAATTGGCCGGTTGGAGAGTTAGCTAGAAACTGAATAAATTGAGAAGTAATTCTTGTTTTAAGAAACCACCATGTTATGAGTTTTGGCCAAGTTTGGCAAATCAGAATTTGACACATTATGAGTCTTTACCAACATTCTTCAGAAAGCAACACCTTCTTCAGATACAAAGATGTTTTAACACTTTGTGAATGACCTCAGTGAGTATCTTACAGGTTCTTCTAAAAAATAGCATATTGTGATTAAGTTCATTATTGTTTGTAATGTACTGATAAACATTAGACTTTCATATATGTTACATTCAATACACACAACTGAAGTACTTCAAGCATTTTACTGTTTCTAATATTGATGATTTTGGCTTACAGCTCATGAAAACCCACAATTCCTATCTCAAAAAAATTAGCATATAATGAAAAGGTTCTCTAAACAAGCTATTAACCTAATCATCTGAATGAACTAATTAACTCTAAACACCTGCAAAAGATTCCTGGGGCTTTTAAAAACTCCCAGCCTGGTTCATTACTCAAAACCGCAATCATAGTTAAGACTGCTGACCTGACTGCTGTCCAGAAGGCCATCATTGACACCCTCAAGCAAGAGGGTAAGACACAGAAAGACATTTCTGAATGAATAGGCTGTTCCCAGAGTGCTGCATCAAGGCACCTCAGTGGGAAGTCTGAGGGAAGGAAAAAGTATGGCAAAAAACGCTGCAAAACGAGAAGAGGTGACCGGACCCTCAGGAAGATTGTGGAGAAGGACAGATTCCAGACCTTGGGGGACCTGCAGAAGCAGTGGACTGAGTCTGGAGTAGAAACATCCAGAGCCACCGTGTACAGGCATATGCAGGAAATGGGCTACAGTTGCTGCATTCCCCAGGTCAAGCCACTTTTGAGCCAGAAACAGTGGCAGAAGCGCCTGAAGAAGAAGAAGAAGAAGAAGAAGAAGAAGAAAATATCATTTCTATAGCGCCTCTCAAGATAAAAATCATGAGGTGCTTCACAAAAACAAAAAAATATGAAAAAATGTAAAAATATAAAAAAACATTTAGAAAATGTTTAAAAATATATTTAAAATTAGCAAGAATAAGCAATTGCGATTTAAAAGAAAAAATGTTAAGAAAGAGAGAGAGTGAATAGGAAAGAGGGAAATCAGTGGATCCTGAGGAAGGTGGAATAGGTGGGGAGAGCAGAATAAAGAGAGAGTGGTGAAGAAGGTCATACAAAAGCCAGCTTGAACAAGTGAGTCTTCAGCTGATTTTTGAAGGAGATCACTGAGTCCACTGATCTCAGGCTCAGGGGGAGAGAGTTCCAGAGTCTGGGGGTCACAGCAGCAAATGATCTGTCACCTTTGGTCTTTAGCCTGGTGCGCTGCACAACCAGTAGGCTTTGATCACTGGACCTCAGGGACCTGCTGGGGGTGTAGGGACTAAGAAGACCACCAATGTAAGATGGTGCTTGTCCATGCAAGGACCTATAGACCAGAACCAGGATCTTGAAATGAACCCTGAAGTTGACTGGCAGCCAGTAAAGCTGGAGGAGAAGCGGGGTGATGTGGGTGTATTTGGAGGACTTGGTCAGAAGCCGAGCACAGGCATTCTGAACCACCTGCAGACGGTTCAGGGAGGTTCTGCTCAGACACGTGAAAAGAGAGTTACAGTAGTCTAAGCGTGAGGAGATGAAGGTGTGGATAACTGTCTCAAGTTCAGAGCGAGACAGAATGGGACTCAGCTTAGCAATGTTCCTGAGATGGAAGAAGGAAGAGCGAACAAGAGAACTGACATGAGAATCCAGGGTGAGAGCTGGGTCAAAGGTCACACCAAGATTCCTGACGGAAGGTTTGGTGTGGGAAGCAAGCTGACCAAGAGAGTCTCTGACTTTGGGAACCAGCTTGTCTGGGGCACAGATGAGGATCTCAGTCTTATCTTCATTCAGCTGAAGAAAGCTCCCAGCCATCCAGGTTTTGATAGAGTCTAAGCAGGTGTGAAACAGCTGCAGCTTAGACATCTCAAGGGGCTTACAGGAGATGTACAGTTGGATGTCATCTGCATAAATATGATAGGAGATTCTTTTGAAGGAGCTCAGGATGTGCTGAAGAGGAAGCAGATAGAGGAGGAAGAGTAGAGGCCCCAGCACAGAACCTTGTGGGACACCATGGGTAAGAGAGGTGGTGGAGGACCTAAACTTGGAGATGGCCACAGAAAAGGAGCGCTCAGAGAGATAAGAGGAGAACCACTCCAGAGCAGATCCTGATAGGCCTACCCAGTCTCTCAGCCTCTCCAGTAGCAGGTGATGGTCAACAGTGTCAAAGGCTGCTGTCAGGTCCAGCAGGACCAGAACAGAACAGACCCCTGCATCACTGTGAGTCAGAAGGTCATTAGAGACCCTAAGAAGAGCTGTTTCAGTAGAATGAGCTCTACAAAAACCTGACTGGAAGCTATCATAGATGTTATGTTCATCAAGAGCAGCTGTGAGTTGTTTAGCCACAACCTTTTCCAAGATCTTGGAGATGAACAGAAGTTTAGAGATGGGTCTGAAGCTGCTATGGAGAGAGGGGTCGTGACTCGGTTTTTTAAGAAGCGGGTGGATTACAGCGTTCTTAAAGTAAGCAGGGACCTGACCAGAAACCAGAAAAGCATTAATTATAAAGAGCACGCTGGGACCGATGGACAGAAACGCACTTTTAAACAAAGATGAGGGTAAGATGTCGAGGGGGCATGCAGAGGTCTTCATAGAGTTAACTAGTTTGGTTAACTCAGGCAAAGAAACAGGAGCAAAGCTATCTAGGATGATGGGCCTGGTTGGAGTCGGGAGAGGCGGCGATAAGGCTGAAGGAGAGATGCTAGATCTAACCTTATTGACTTTGTCCACAAAGAAAGACAGACAGTTAGTTCTCACAGTCTGCAACAGTGTGGATGGAGACTGTAGGAGAGACAGGAGACACAATTCTGCTGATGGTGTTAAACAGCACCTTGGGGTTCCCTTTGCTCTGGGATAACAGGTTGGAGAAATAGGAAACCCTAGCGTCTCTGACTGCAGAGTTAAAGGATGTCAGAAGATCCTTTAGGTGCAGCAGATGGATGTGGAGATGGGTTTTTTTCCACAAACACTCAATTTTTCTGCATTGGCGCTTCAGGCTGCGAAGGCTGTCATTAAACCAGGGAGTAGGGTGCACTGCAGGAACTGATCTGGTTCTGACAGGACAGATGTTGTCCAGAATGGAGAGGCAGTGCTCGTTAAACTGAGAAGTTAAGGAATCTGGGTCGTTATCAGAAGAACAGGGTGGATAAAAAGCAGCAGAAAAATTGCTAGCTGTGCTCTCATTAAGAAAACGAGAGCTAACCATACGGCGAGCAGGAGGTGGGGACGCAGAAACTGACAAGTTAAAGAAAATGCAATGGTGATCTGAAATATAAACGTCCTCAGGACAAACACTGTCAGCATTTAGACTCAGGGTAAAAACAAGGTCTAGAGTGTGGCCCCTGGTGTGTGTGGGGCTGGAAACATGCTGGGTAAAGCCGAAGGTGTCCATAAGGCTGGAGAAATTCATGGCAAAGAGATCGGAGGGATCATTAATGTGGATGTTAAAATCACCAACAATCACCAGTCTGGACAGCTTCACAGTGGAGGATAGAAAGTCACTAAACTCCTGAAGGAAAGAACTGTTTGGACCAGGTGGACGATAAACCACAGCACAGTAGAACGGGTTCTTACGCCCGTCTTTAATCAGCTGCAGTTCAAAGGAAGCAAAGTGACCAGAGGTTGTAGAGCTACATGGAAGATGGTCTCTGAAAACAACAGCTAGGCCTCCACCACGACCAGAACCCCGGGGCTGGCTAAGAAAAGAATAACCACTTGGGAAAAGTTCAATCAGAGCAGAATAATCAGATGTTTGCTGCCAAACTTCAGTCAGAAACAGAAAATCCATGTTTTTAGACAGAATTAGATCATTGAGCAGGAAGGTCTTATTGTTAACAGAGCGGGTGTTTAATGGAGCCATGCTGAGTGAGTTGGAGGAATCAGAAACTACAGAAACTGCTGGAGTTAGTGGACGTAAATTAGCAGGGTTAGATCCACGGTGTTTATAAAAACCACTTATGGAGGGAACAGGAGGAGAAACTGTTATATTTCCACCGTAGTGTCAATACACTATTAGAGTTTATACCGAGTCAGACTGCATACAAGATAGCTTGGTTACGAGGTTTTCTTCTTACTTTATTTATTGCAGAACACAGAAATAACACACACACACATAACTGGGCGTGGTGCTCTCCCTACTGGCGAGGACTTGCATAACACACCATAACTCTTGGTCCATACATAACATCTCCTCCCCACTAAGCTAGCACCACCCACAGAAACATTTCCATAACCAAAGTATTATATATATATTGTTATTACAACATTTATGAAAACGGTAACAAATGTTTCTTTCCGTATGTTTTGTAACTGAGGACAATGTCTCTGAACACCAACATTCTCACTGAACTACTTAATACGTTCACCCATCTCGATAACGAGCAAGGGGCTTGGTGACTCTCACTGGGTAACGTCTAACAGACTGTATAACCTGTGTACAGTCAGTCGGGGCTGGTTTAAGAGACTGTGGTGTTTCTGGAGGTGAGGTGGTCCCCAGAACTTGTCCAACAGTCTCTTCCTGCAGAGATGTACAAGGGTGAAGCATGGTGTCACTACCACTTTGGGCTGATGACATCTGAGAGCTTGTCGGAGGATCTACTGTGACCTGAGGAGATCCTGGCTCCGGTCGTGTCAGCATCTGATCTACATGACGTTTCCACACACCTCGGGCTCCCACATTCACCTTGTATGACACTGGCCCAGTCTTCTCCAGTACGACACCATGCGTCCACTTGTCCTCTCCCTTCCTATAATCACGCACCAGGACAGGCTCTCCCACAGTGAACCATCTGTCCCGAGAGTGTTGCTGTCGGCATTGTTGTTGAGCATCTTGTGACCGATGCACTGCTCCGGCCACACTGGGCTTCAGAAAATCCAGTCGAGAGCGCAGCTTGCGCCCGATGAACAACATGGCTGGCGTTTCTCTACTTGTTGCATGGGGAGTGTTGCGATATGTCAAAAGAAACGTGTCCAGGCATTGTTGCACAGGTGCTGTACCCCTGGAAGCTTTCAGTGCATGTTTGAATGTCTGAACAAAACGCTCAGCCAACCCATTACTGGCAGGATGGTACGGTGCGGAGCAAATGTGTTTGACTCCATTAGCTTTCAGGAACACCCCAAATTCCTCAGAACAGAACTGCGGTCCGTTATCACTCTCCAGGACGTGGGGAAGGCCATGACGACTAAATAGACCCCGCAGCACTTGGATGGTTTTACCAGTTGTGGTGCTATCCATAATATGCACCTCGGGCCACTTTGAATGTGCATCTACCACCACCAGGTACATGTGACCTTCAAATGGACCTGCAAAATCCACATGGATCCGTTCCCATGGACATGAAGGCCACAACCACGGGTGCAGGGGTGCTAACACAGGCTCTTTTTGCACATGCTGACAAGAGTGGCAGGCTTTAGCTTGAAGCTCAATCTGAGAATCAATCCCAGGCCACCAAACATAGCTGCGAGCTAAGCTCTTCATCCTCACCATCCCTGGATGTGCAGTGTTCAGCTCTTGCAGGACACTAGAGCGCAGCTTAGGTGGCACAATCACCCTCACGCCCCACATGAGGCATCCCTGCTGTATTGTGAGTTCATGTCTGCGCATCAGATAAGGTGACAGCTCTTGATCTGCATCCTTTGCTGCTGGAAAACGTCCAGTTGTTACCATTTCTATGACACGAGACAATGTGACATCAGACAAGGTGTCACGTCTGATCTCGGCAACACTGACTGGTAAGGTGCCCAGTTGAGATGCATAGAAAACCTCAACTGCTCCCTGTTTCTTTTTCTGTGCCAGGGGCAGAGGCAAACGTGACAGTCCATCCGCATTGGCGTGATATGCCCCCTTCCGATACTGCAAGGTGTAATTATGTGCTGACAGAAGGAGCGCCCAGCGCTGCATTCGTGCGGCTGCCATTGATGGTGTACCTTTTACTGGACTCAGAATGGAGGTCAGTGGGCGATGGTCAGTGAGTAAGGTGAACTTGTTACCATGGAGACACTGGTGAAACTTGCGCACTCCAAAAACAATTGCCAACGCCTCCCTCCCAATCTGAGCATAGTTTCGCTCTGCTTTACTGAGGGTTCATTAAGCATAAGCAATTGGCCGTTCCTGGCCACCAGGCATGACATATGAGAGCATGGCTCCAGCTCCATATGGTGAAGCGTCACATGCCAAACGGAGAGGCAGTTCAGGATTGTAGTGGGTGAGTATTTCTGGTGAAGCCAGACGTTCTTTAGCTTTCTGGAAAGCTGACTCACAGGCTGTTGTCCATTGCCACTTCTTCTCTTTACTGAGTAGCTCATTCAGCGGCTTCAGGACGGTAGCTAAATCAGGTATGAAACGTCCATAATAGTTGAGCATTCCCAGAAAAGAATGAAACTGGCTGACATCTGCTGGCGCCGGAGCTTCCATAACGGCCCACACCTTTTCTGGTGATTTGTGCAACCCTGCCGCATCAATTATGTGGCCCAAGTATTCCACTGATTCCTGGAAAAACAGGCACTTCTCCTGTTTGAGACGCAGGCCATAGTCCTCCAGCCTGCCCAAAACTGCCTTAAGGGTTCTCAGGTGTGTCTGTTTATCTGGACCACTGACGAGAATGTCATCCAGATAACAATGGGTGTATGGTAGGCCGAGAAGCACTTGATCCATAGCCTTCTGAAACAATTCAGGTGACGACGCCACTTCAAAAGGCAAGCAATTGAAACAGAACAGCCCCTTTTGTGTCGAAATAGTCAGCAGCTTCTTAGACTCCTCTTCTACCTCCATCTGTAGATAGGCATTTGCTATGTCTAGCTTACTGAAATGCTGACCTCCTGCTAAAGAAGCAAACAGGTCCTCAATGCGTGGAAGTGGGTACTTATCCACACAGAGCTGCGCATTTAGAGTGTAGTGATGGGAATTCCGGCTCTTTTTAGAGAGCCGGTTCTTTTGGCTCAGCTCACCAAAAAGAGCCGGCTCGTTCGGCTCCCAAGTGGCTCCTCAGATTTTCTGTTGCGTAGAGTACATTTATAACCAAAATAATGCAAAACTATATGTAAAATGATTTACTAATGTAAAAAAATGCAAATATTTATCATTTCTATGGATTTAATAACTGAACACTTTAAGAAATCTCAACTTTCCGACTGCTGGGGCTCATTTTCTCACCATCGTCGTCGCACTCTCCTCTCTCTCGCCTTTTTCCTCCTCCTCATTTCCTCTCGTCTCCCTCTGCCCGCATGTGCTCTGCTGTGTCTGAGTCTGATCCTCCCTCTTTCCCGCCCCTACTGCTCTGTGTGTGGACAGTCTGGACACGCAGTTACACATGTTGACCAATCGCCTGTAGCTTTCACCAAAGAAAGAGGGGAGGGGGGAGGGGAGGGGACAGCTCCCAATGACGAGCCGGCTCCCGTCGTTCACTTCAAAGAGCCGGCTCTTAGAGCCGGTTCGTTCGCGACCGACACATCACTATTAGAGTGACTTTGAAAACGCCGCAGAGTCTCACTGACCCATCCTTCTTGTTGACAGGGACCACGGGCATAGCCCAATCACTATGCGCCACTGGTGTGATCACCCCAAGCTCAGTCAGGCGTTTCAGTTCCACCTCTACCCGAGGGCGGAGAGCATGCGGCACGTTACGTGGTGGACAGAATTTGGGGACGCTATCAGGCCTAAGAGTCAATCTGGCTTTAATTCCTTTCATTGTGCCCAGCTCCTTAGAGAAAACGGCTGAGTATTTCTTTAACACAGCCTCCAGATTGTCATTTCCGCTCTGCTCTCTGGCATGAATCATCTTTAAATCTTTCCAGTTCAGTTTGATAACTCTCAGCCACTCCCTACCAAACAGTGGTGGAGCATCCACTTTTACCACGTACAAGGGTAGTGTAGCACACTGCTCATTCAGTTCAACTTGCACTTTGATGACCCCCTCTGGTGCCAGCGGCTCCCCTGTGTATGTTTTCAGCATAATGTCTGTGGGTTGCAGCGTCAACTGACTCAGCCTACTTTTGTACTGTTCCCATGGGATCAAAGACACTGCAGCCCCTGTATCCAGCTCCATCTCCATTTTCTTCCCGTTAACTACAGGCATTAGAGAGATACATGCATATTTCTCTTTTCGAGATAAAGAATACAGCTCCAACTCACCATCAGTGTCAAGTCTGATTCCTTCACTTTCACTCTCCTCTGCAGCAACCTGATGAATTCTCCTCTTTTTGTCCTTTGCTCTGTTTTTAACTGCATTACCTTTCAGCTCAGGTTTTCCCTCTTTCTCTTTCCTGTTCCAATCCTGGCTGCTTCTGGCTCTACCTTTACACATGCGTTTCGTGTGGCCCTTCCTTTCACACTGATGACAGTCACGGTCTTTGTACCAGCAGTCCTCATCAGTATGATTCATTTTCCCGCAGCGACGGCATTTATCACCTTTTTGTGCCAGCACCGCATTCTCTTTAAGGGAACCACTCAACTGCTGCACTTCACGTGTTGCTGTCTCTGCCGACACAGCATAATCAACTGCTTTGCGAAAGGTGAAATCGTTTTCAGTCAAAAGACGCTTCTGCACAGTTTCACACTTTAATCCACACACAAATCTGTCCCGTAGAGCATCTTCCAGATACGCACCAAACTCGCAATGTTCTGATAGTCTTTTCAGCACCCCCACATACTGTGTGACCGTTTCTTCCTCCCCCTG
Organism: Nothobranchius furzeri; assembly: GCF_043380555.1. Classification (NCBI taxonomy): domain Eukaryota; kingdom Metazoa; phylum Chordata; class Actinopteri; order Cyprinodontiformes; family Nothobranchiidae; genus Nothobranchius; species Nothobranchius furzeri. The sequence continues at coordinate 43,498,913 of NC_091754.1, forward strand.
ATTCCTCTTGTGGAACCGGAACCTCTCAGCTATTACCAGCAGTTTGGGAGCAAAATGAGCTTGCAATACACCCACAATATCGCCATACTCCATTGTCCCAGGCTTGCTTGGAGGCACCAGATTACGCAGAAGACCATATGAAAAAAAAATCCTGAAATTTGCAGATGACACCACTGTCATTGGGCTCACCCAGGATAGTGATGAGTCTGCTTATCAGCGAGAAGTTGAGAGGCTGGTGGTCTGGTGTAGTCAGCACAATCTTGAACTTAACACCCTTAAGACTGTGGAGATGGTTGTGGATTTTAGGAAGCTTACCATAGTGCTGTCCCCCCTCACAATATCCTACAGCCCAGTGTCAATGGTGGACTCATTCAAGTTCTTGGGAACTATCATTTCCAGGGATCTGAAGTGGGAAACAAACATCAACTCCATCGTCAAAAAGGCTCAGCAGAGGATGTATTTCTTATGGCAACTAAGGAAGTACGGCCTACCACAAGAGCTGCTGATCATCTTCTACACTGCTGCAGTCGAATCCATACTTTGCTCATCCATCACTGTCTGGTTTGGGTCAGCCACAAAAATGGACAAATGCAGACTACAGCGTATTATTAAAACAGCAGGAAAAATCATTGGTGCCCAACTGCCCTCTGTCCAGGAACTGTACATCAGCAGGACCAGGAAAAAGGCAGTGAATTTTGTCCAAGATGCCACACATCCTGCATCCACTCTCTTCCATCTCCTCCCATCTGGCAGATGCTATAGATCACTGTACACAAAAACTACCAGACACAAGAACAGTTTCTTTCCTTCAGCCATTTCTCTCCTGAATCTGTAGATTCTTTTACCATGCTTTTATTATAGTTTTTAATACTTATTCAGTATGCGTATGGATATGTGTGTGTGTGTGTGTGTGTGTGTGTGTGTGTGTGTGTATGTGTGTGTGTGTGTGCTTGCGTGCGTGTGTGTGTGTGTGTGTGGGTATGTATATATGTATATATGTGTGTGTGTGTAAATGAACGTGTGTGTGGGTATACATGTTCTTATGTGTTTTTAAGTATTTTTATTCTCATTTATTGTGGTTGTTGTCTGTTTAAGAGAGCGAACATCTACCGAAGACAAATTCCTTGTAAATGTAATTTTACTTGGCCAATAAATCTGAAATCTTATCAATCGGAAATCTGAAATGTCTTGGGACCCAACACACTCAGCAGCACTGGTACTTGTTTCTTCGGATGAATGTCATTAGCAAGTATGTAATGCTCAAAACGTTCAATATACGTCGCCCATTGCTCACCAGCATCATCAAAGGGGTCCATCTGCCCAATCATTCCAGCCATGATGTATCCTCTTTCCACAGCCCACACTGTCGCTTCTGACTCGTAGGAGAAAAAGCAGCTAGCTGCTAGCTCTGATGCTAAGTCGCCACGCGATCGTCCGTTTTCCGTCCAAACTCGGCCACACAGTCATTAATTACATGCTCAGTAGACGGCCTAGTCTCTCGGACGTCACAACTCGTCGCCAATTTATGTTATATTTCCACCGTAGTGTCAATACACTATTAGAGTTTATACCGAGTCAGACTGCATACAAGATAGCTTGGTTATGAGTTTTTCTTCTTACTCTATTTATTGCAGAACACAGAAATAACACACACACGCACATAACTGGGAGTGGTGCTCCCCCTACTGGCGAGGACTTGCATAACACACCATAACTCTTGGTCCATACATAACAGAAACCACTGAGGAATGAGGATAAACCAACCTTAAAAAACTTGGACGGATGAACCGCGTCGCAACGCGGCCTGACCGGAATGCGGAAGTGGTGCTCAGGTCACCAAACAAAGGGCATGAAAGTAGAAGATCGCGCCGATGTTTACCAGATAAACCACGCTTTAAGAGAAGTCTTATTCTCACCTGGATTCCTGCTCGTTTACCTCTTTTCCTCCGACGTTTTCCCGGGACCGGACAAACATCACTAGAGGTGCGCGGCTCTGGGTCGTCAATTGGTTCCGGGCCGGTACGCCGCTCAGGTAAACAAACAGAATGGTAAATCCTCGGTGCATCTTGGGCGATCATGAACGAACGGAAGGACAAAAGAGTCTGGCGATCATAGGAGATGGTAGCAGGGACACTACTGAAGAAGATCACAGACAGGAGTAAGGTGGAAAAGGGGAGGTTAGTGGAGAAAAGTTTGAAAAAGTGGCCGGTGACCGTGGCTAAGCCAAGCACAGGCGCCATCTTGCCGACCGGAAATAGGAGGCTGGGCTACAGAGAAGCAGCACTGGACTGTTGCTCAGTGGTCCAAAGTGCTTTTTTCGGATGAAAGCAAATTTTGCACGTCATTCAGAAATCAAGGTGCCAGAGTCTGGAGGATGACTGGGCAGAGGGAAATGCCAAAATGCCTGAAGTCCAATGTCAAGTAGCCACAATCAGTGATGGTCTGGGGTGCCATGTCAGCTGCTGGTGTTGGTCCACTGTGTTTTATCAAGGGCAGGGTCAATGCAGCTAGCTATCAGGAGATTTTGGAGCACTTCATGCTTCCATCTGCTGAAAAGCTTTATGGAGATGAAGATTTCATTTTTGAGCATGACCTGGCACTTGCTCACAGTGCCGAAACCACTGGTAAATGGTTTACTGACCATAGTATTACTGTGCTCAATTGTCCTGCCAACTCTCCTGACCTGAACCCCATAGAGAATCTGTGGGATATCGTGAAGAGAAAGTTGAGAGACACAAGACCCAACACTCTGGATGAGCTTAAGGCCGAAATCAAAGCATCCTGGGCCTCCATAACATCTCAGTAGTGCCACAGGCTGATTGCCTCCATGCCACGCCGCACTGAAGCAGTCATTTCTGCAAAAGGATTCCCGACCAAGTATTGAGTGCATCACTGAACATAATAATTTGAAGGTTGACCTTTTTTGTATTAAAACACTTTTCTTTTATTGGTCAGACGAAATATGCTAATTTTTTGAGATAGGAATTTTGGGTTTTCATGAGCTGTATGCCAAAATCATCAATATTAGAAACAATAAAAGGCTTGAACTACTTCAGTTGTGTTTAATGAATCTAATATATATGAAAGTCTAATGTTTATCAGCACATTACAGAAAATAATGAACTTCATCACAATATGCAAATTTTTTTAGAAGGACCTGTATTGTAACGTGTATGAGTGTAAATATTGATTAACTTGTTAAATCAAACACATACTGATCATAAGATCTGAAATGGATCATTGTAAGAACATTATTCATTTTAAAACCTTCATGGTTTAAGCACAGATTATACAAACGTTTGATTTAAACATCTTGTTTATTCAATACTTATGATTATTTAAGCTTATGAGTTGTAAAGTCATGTACGAGCTTCGAGTTGATAGTGAGGAATCAGCAGTCTGGCTTTTACGCAGAGAGTGCAGGACCTTGGGTGAGAGTGTCTGTCTGGATGTTTTGTCTGCTTGTATGTAAACAAGCACTCAGCACAACCTTCTGGATTTGGAGGCCAGATAGATAGTGGATTTATGTATGAAGATGAAAGGTTATTATGTTGGTCAATATGTAGGTGAAAATGGAACCTGTTGGATCGTTACAACTGCCTACTCTTTTTACGGACCCCTGGGGTCGTAACAAGTGGGAGTGGTGCATCAACTACTGACTTTGACGTTGCAGATTTTTTAGAATTGATTCATTAACATTGATGTGTTGCTACAGTCCTATTAAATTTGCTATTGGTCAGTTTAATGATTCATCAGGTCTGCTCATTAAGTTGTTTCACTCAGTTTCAGATTCAAAGCATGTTGGAGGTTTAAACTGCTTTCTAAAGTCATTTAATTAATTATGTTCACTCTATAATCCTCAAAGTTTTATCACATTCTAACCAGTTAACTTTATTCATCAGTTGAAAAAGTACTGGAAGCCTTTTCTAAAGCCCTGATCTTTGTTTACTGTTTTACAATCATGTATGGCTGTTTAATACAGGCCTTGTGAAGCGTGCAAGGTAATTAGCATGTTTAGTCTCTGCAGCTTGTGGTGAGTTTGCATTGATTTATTCCCCCTCCTGCTTCTGAACCCTGCAAAACCTGGAGCTCTGATAGTGCTGATTATCTCAGAGAGCCTCTGATTCAGCAGGATGCCGCACGTATGCTGAAAACCCTGAGCCCTCAACTTGACTGACCTTGCCTTCACCCCCATCACCACCAGCCTTCGTTAGGGCAACGGGGGCTGCAACCTGCATCACTCTAGCTGGCCCGCTGTGTATTGTTGTTTTCATTCCAGCCTCCATAATTAAATGGCCTTGATGAGCGTTGAGATGGTGACTAATTGGTTGGATAGGGATATCTTTCACTTGAATATTTAACTGGGGATAACGCACAGCATTTTAAATAATTCACTGTAAATGGAGTGAGATATTCCTCAGTGGTGACTATTTGTGTTAGTGAATCTTAAATATTTATCAGCCCTGGAGTTTTTCGTTCATTAAAGTTTAAAAATGTTGTTTCCAGTATTTGGGCTTACTCTAATCTGTTCCCACATGCCTTACAGTGGTTAGAATAATTACAGAGGCAGCTGAAGACAGACATAAATTCCTCCATATACAGGTGCTGGTCATAACGTTAGAATGTCATCACAACGTCGATTTATTTCAGTAATTACATTCAAAAAGTTTAACTTGCATATTAGATTCATTCATTACACAGACTGATGCATTTCAAAAGTGTATTACTTTAATGTTGATTATTATAACTAACGGCTAATAAAAATCCCAAATTCAGTATCTCAGAATATTAGAATATCAATTAAGACCAATGCGGCCGTATGTTTTGGACACCCAAGCGAAGAGAGGAGCGGAGCTGTCAATTGATCACCACCTGGTGGTGAGTTGGATCAGATGGCAGGGGAAGATGCCGCGTAGACCTGGCAGACCCAAACGCATAGTGAGGGTCTGCTGGGAACACCTGGCAGAAGAACCTGTTAAGACGGTCTTCAACTCCCACCTCCGGCAGAGCTTTGACCGCGTCCCGAGAGCAGTGGGGGACATTGACTCCGAGTGGGCCTTCATACACTCTGCGATTGTTGAGGCGGCTGTTTCTAGCTGTGGTCGTAAGGTGGCTGGTGCCAGTCGTGGTGGCAACCCCCGTACCTGCTGGTGGACACCAGAGGTTCGGGAAGCCGTCAGGCTGAAGAAGGAGGCCTACAGGGCGTGGCTGGTCTGTGAGTCTCCGGAGGCAGCAGACAGGTACCGGATAGCCAAGCGGGGTGCAGCAGTGACATTTGCCGAGGCAAAATCTCGGGCGTGGGAGGAGTTTGGTGAGGCCATGGAGAAAGACTATCGATCGGCTCCAAAGAGGTTCTGGCAAACTGTCCGGCGCCTCAGGAGAGGAAGGCAGCAACTCGCTCACACTGTTTACAGTGGGGATGGGGAGCTGCTGACGTCAACTGGGGCAATAGTCAGACGGTGGAAGGAATACGTTGAGGAGCTCCTCAACCCCACCTATGTGCATTCCGAGGAGGAACCAGAGCCGGGAGACCTGGGGATGGACTGTCCAATCTCAGGGGCAGAAGTTGCTGAGGTAGTCAAACAACTACACAGCGGGCGGCAGTTCGTCCTGGGTATCTCAAGGCTATAGATGTTGTAGGGCTGTCATGGTTGACACGTCGCTGCGACATTGCGTGGTCATTGGGGCAGTTCCTGTGGAGTGGCAGACCGGGGTGGTGGTCCCCATCTTTCAGATGGGTGACCTTAGGGTGTGTTCCAACTAGGGCTGCAACTAACGATTATTTTCATAATCGATTAATCTGTCGATTATTTTTTCGATTAATCGATTAATCGGTTTGTTATTGTTTAGCTATTTAACCTATACAAGTGATGGATGCATTTCAGTTAAGAACAAAAAAACATAAGAGAATTGTGCAGTTGACTGCAATCTATTTTATTGCACATGAACACAGTCAGCAGTATAAAATGAGCTAAACAGTGCAAAATATCAGTCCAGAATAATTTTTAGCATTAGCTGGAAGCCTGCTCCTTCCACCATGGATAGTGGCCTCATGTCTTTTACCAGCATGTTTAGAATAGAGTTTGTAAGTGGTATGAATTGCTGGGGGGTGAGTGTCTTCTTCCCCATGTAGTTGTCCATCGTTGCTTGTTTTTTTCTGCATAAGAAACACAAATAGACTGAAATAAGTACACATATAAAATAAAGCAGCACACACACTACAACACTAAATCAATATTATATTATTTGAATTAATTAACAATATACAGTGATCATTTATTTTGAGGGTTACGTTCTACAAAATAGCCCACAACAGGAGATATTCAGAAAAAAAGTAAAACATTTTTACTATTAAAAAGCTCTAAGTAAGAAGCTCATGAGGTTTTTACTTTGAGTCGGGAGTGTTTAAATTAGCCAGAGAAATGTGAAAAATGTTTATTTTGTGTAATACTGTTTAAGAAACATGATAAAAATGTGTTGTGAGGCGTTTTACAGCGTTAGATAGTAAAACAGCCTTTTAATAGTAAAAAAATGACTTTTTCTGAATTTCTCCTGTATTTAAAAATTGAAAGTGTACAACTATGCCGCGTTATATTCACCTGGACACAGCTTGTCTGTATATTTTTCTCCGCGGAGTTGTCCTTTTTTGAATGAGGAACATAGTTATGGGTTTGTGCCGTTTTTCTCTTAACGAGAACATTCTTATAAACAGACGTGCTAAATTTGGCAAGCGCATGATACACAACACGGAGGAGATTCACGATTGCATCTAGTCAATCAGAAGTAGAACACCGCAGACTGACGCGGCAAAAAAACATGTTTAACATCCACTATAACGAACTCAGCTAAAACACTAAGTCCAGCTTGTTTATTTTCTGTTACTTACCGGGCTGGCTCTTCCAAATGACGGCTCACTTGACCGCGGTGCTCTTCCTCTGCTGCATCAGCCCCCACATGCTTTCGTCTCAAATGTGCTCCCATACTCGTGAGGTTTTTGTCCGGGGTTTCTCTTCAGTTTTGTCGCTTCTATTTTTCTTCCGTATTTCCTCTTGTTCCGCCATCTCTCACAGCAAGATGAGCGTCAGTAACGTGATACGTCATGAAAACCGAGGGCACCCATTGGCTCATTTCTTCTTCTACGGCTCCACTGGTAGATCAGTGGCTCATTATTGCCACACACTGGCGGCAAATTTAACAGCTTGTAACCGATGTCAGATTGTGGTAAAAAATAGACTTTATGCGGTAAAATATGATTATTAAACAACTAATCGATGACTAAAAAAGTTGTTAACTATTTTAATAATCGATTATAATCGATTAAATTGATTAGTTGTTTCAGCTCTAGTTCCAACTATAGGGGGATCACACTCCTCAGCCTCCCTGGAAAGGTCTACTCCAAGATACTGGAGAGAAGGGTCCGATCGATAGTTGAATCTCAGATTGAGGAGGAGCAATGTGGTTTTCGTCCTGGCCGTGGAACTGTGGACATGCTCTATACCCTTGCAAGGGTGATGGAGGGGGCATGGGAGTTTGCCCAACCATTCCACGTGTTTTGTGGTTTTAGAGAAGGCTTATGACCGTGTCCCCAGAGGTACCCTGTGGGGGAAGCTCCAGGAGTATGGGGTGGGTGGCTTTCTGTTAAGGGCTATTCAGTCCCTTTACCAGAGGAGCGTGAGTTTGGTCCGCATAGCTGGTAGTAAGTCGGACCTGTTCCCGGTGAGGGTTGGTCTCCACCAGGGCTGCCCTTTGTCACCGGTTCTGTTCATTACCTTTATGGACAGAATTTCTAGGCGCAGCCGTGGTGTGGAGTGTGTCGAGTTTGGTGGCAGGAGAATCTCGTCTCTGCTTTTTGCGGATGATGTGGTCCTCCTAGCTTCATCCTGCTCTGACCTTCAGCTCTTGCTGCGAAGTGGGGGCTGAAGCACGTCTCTTAAAGCTCCGCCAGCGTGAACGCTCTGTGTGCGCCTATGCGTCAGAGTTTCGAACCATCGCGCCCAAACTACAGTGGGATGACTCTGCCCTTCGAGCTGTCTTCTTGGAGGGGTTGGCGCCCTACATCCGAGACGAAATGGCGGGAAGAGAACTGCCCCAGACCCTGGATGAGGTTGCCGACCTGGCGTTGCGCATCGACCAGCGGGTTCTGGTTCGACCCAGGTCATCCACTCGCCCATTCAGAGCGCCCGGACCTCTTCCTCGTTCACCAATGCCAGCTTCCGGACCCACTTCTACTGAGGAGCCTCTGCAGCTTGGCCACCTTCCCCCGGAGGAGAGACGGTGATGGTGGCGCGAGGGTCTCTGTGCCTATTGTGGCTCTCCCGACCGCCGGCGCCTGGACTGCCCATTATGGCAGGGAAACGGAGGAACCCACTGAGTATCGGGGTAGCTCAGCCCGGGTCACCCTCTACCTCTACCTCTTCCCATCGACTCCTCCTTCCTGTCACCCTCCTACATGACGAGACCTCACATCAGGTACATGCTCTGGTGGACTCGGGGGCCGCCGACAACTTCATGGATGTGGATCTGGCTAAACACCTACAGATCCCCCCGACTCCCCTGGAACGAGTTTTTCCGGTGACATCAGTGGACGGCAGACCTCTCCAGCCCTATCCTGTCGAAGACCGAACCCAGTCACTCCAGATGGTCCTCCAAGGCCACCGGGAAACCCTCCACTTTCTCATCATCTCCGCTCCCTCCTCTCCTCTAATCTTGGGGTTCCCCTGGCTACGTCTCCACGGCCCCCAGATTTCCTGGTCCCAGAACCGCCTTTTAGGCTGGGGGACCCAGTGCCAGGCACACCTCTCTCCTCCTCCGTCTATGGCAGACCACCCGGCTGGTGGTCTTGGTCCTCTACTGCCCAATCTGCCACTACCCTATCGAGACCTGGCCGCAGTCTTCGATAAGTGATGCGCCACCACACTGCCGCCTCACCGCCCATATGACATGGAGATCAGGATACAACCAGGTACTAGTCCTCCCCGTGGGCGCCTTTTCTCTCTCTCTCCCTCCGAATCCAGAGCTATGGAGGAGTATATCAACCAGGCCCTCCAGCAGGGTTTCATCCGACCCTCCTCTTCCCCGGGTGCTGCAGGTTTCTTCTTTGTAAAGAAAAAGGAAGGTGACCTTCGTCCCTAATTCCATGCTTTCGTTCTTCTTAAACACGGAAACAGTTTTGTTACCTGTTTTGTAGCTACAGTTTTGCCGACGGCTGCCGGCTTCTTCAGGCTGACGCTGATGATGGCGCGTCACTTCCTTCTCCGTTTATCTGCGGGCAGCAGAGGACGTTGTCGCCCTCTACTGCCCGCTCTCCCCTCTCCGACGATGCAGTCCCATGCGTGGTCCAGCGTGTAAACTCCGTCGTCCCTGTTCATGGTCCCACATCCACGTCTCCTTATCTCGATTGCTTCCTTGATCCATCTTTTGTATTTTTGTTGTTCAGTGGTTATGATCCGTGTGCTGTCCCAGTCCATTATATGGTTTTCTCTTAAGCAATGATCTGTTACGGCTGGCTTTTTTTTTTATTGTACTTTCTGCTTCTTCTTTTGCTGCTCTTGTGTGTTTTCGATTTGCCTCTTTCTCGCACTCCTTTCTGTGTTCTATTGTTCGTGTGTTGAGTTGGCGTCCGGTTTCTCCTATGTATGTTTTATTGCAGAGTTTGCATGAGATTTCTCAAATGACTCCACATTTTTGTCCAGCTGATATTTTGTCTTTTGGGTGCACTAGTCTGTTTCTAACTGTTGTGTATGGCTTTGTTGGTGTGTTTATTTTGTGTTTTTTCATTGTTGCTCTTATTTTTTCCGTTATGCCTCTGATGTATGGTAGGGTTATCACTGGTTTTGGTTCTTGTCTTTCTGGGTTTCTGGTTCTTTTTTTGGGTTGTTCTTTGCTTTCTGTTTTTGTTTGTCGTTTTCCTTTGTTTATTGCCCATGTCGGGTATCTGCAGGTCTTTAAAGCATGTTGTATGTGTTTGTCTTCTTGTTTACGGTCTCTCTCTTCTGTTATTATGTTTGCTCGGTGATATAATGTTCTGATTACTGACATTTTGTGTATGGTAGGGTGTTCTGATGTCCATAATAGATATTGGTCTGTGTGCGTTGGTTTCCTGTATGTGTTTATGTTTAGGGTCCCGTCGGTCTGTCTGGTGATTTTCATATCCATAAAAGCTATGCTGCCTTCTGTTTCGAACTCATAAGTGAATTTTATGTTGCCCGTGTCGTCAATGTTGTTTAAGTGTTGTGTTAGTGTTTCTGTTTGATCTTTTGGTATGATTTCCAGTATGTCATCCACGTAGCGTTTCCATAGTTTTATTTTGCAGTTTGCGGGGGCAGTGGCTATGGCTTTTTGTTCCAGGTCTTCCATGAAAAACTCGCACAAGGTGGCTGATAATGGGTTACCCATGGCGAAGCCTTCCAGTTGTTTGTATATTATGTTATTGTATGTGAAGAAAGTGGAGTTAGCTACCAGTCCTATCAGTTGTGCTATGTAATCTGCTGTGAGGTTTGTCCTTTTGTGTAAAGTCTTGTCCTGTCTGATCCTGTTAACTACTACAGGTGCTGGCCAGTAAATTAGAATATCATCAAAAGGTTGAAAATATTTCAGTAATTCCATTCAAAACGTGAAACTTGTACATTATATTCATGCAATGCACACAGACCAATGTATTTCCAATGTTCATTACATTTAAATTTGATATTCATAAGTGACAACTAATGAAAACTCCAAATTTGGTATCTCAAAAAATTAGAATATTCTGAAAAGGCTGAATATAGAAGACACCTGCTGCCACTCTAATCAGCTGATTTACTCAAAACACCTGCAAAGGCCTTTAAAAGGTCCCTCAGTCTTGTTTTGAAGGCACCACAATCATGGGGAAGACTTCTGACTTAACAGCTGTCCAAAAGACAATCATTGACACCTTGCACAAGGAGGGCAAGACACAAAAGGTGATTGCTAAAGAAGCTGGCTGTTCGCAGAGCTCTGTGTCCAAGCACATTAACAGACAGGCGAAGGGACGGAAAAAATGTGGTAGAAAAAAGTGTACAAGCTCTAGGGATAACCGCACCCTGCAGAGAATTGTGACGACAAACCCATTCAAAAATGTGGGGGAGATCCACAAAGAGTGGACTGCAGCTGGAGTCAGCGCTTCAAGAACCACCACGAGGAGACTCATGAAAGACATGGGATTCAGGTGTCGCATTCCGTGTGTCAAGCCACTCTTGAACATGAAACAGCGCAAGAAGCGTCTCGCCTGGGCCAAGGACAAAAAGGACTGGACTGATGCTGAGTGGTCCAAAGTTATGTTTTCTGATGAAAGCAAGTTCTGCATTTCCTTTGGAAATCAAGGACCCAGAGTCTGGAGGAAGAGCGGAGAAGCACAGAATCCACGTTGCATGAGGTCCAGTGTAAAGTTTCCACCGTCAGTGATGGTGTGGGGTGCCATGTCATCTGCCGGTGTTGGCCCACTCTGTTTCCTGAGGTCCAGGGTCAATGCAGCCGTCTACCAGGAAGTTTTAGAGCACTTCATGCTTCCTGCTGCTGACCAACTTTATGGGGATGCAGACTTCACCTTTCAACAGGACTTGGCACCTGCACACAGTGCCAAAACCACCAGCACCTGGTTCAAGGACCATGGTATCCCTGTCCTTGATTGGCCAGCAAACTCGCCTGACCTTAACCCCATAGAAAATCTATGGGGTATTGTGAAGCGGAGGATGCAATACGCTAGACCCAACAATGCAGAGGAGCTGAAGACGACTATCAGAGCAACCTGGGCTCTCATAACACCTGAGCAGTACCACAGACTGATCGAGTCCATGCCACGCCGCATTACTGCAGTTATTGAGGCAAAAGGAGCCCCGACTAAGTATTGAGTGCTATACATGCACATTCTTTTCATGTTCATTCTTTTCAGTTGGCCAACATTAGAGAAACAAACATTTTTTCATTGGCCTTTAGAATATTCTAATTTTCTGAGATACCAGATTTGATGTTTTCTTTGGTTGTCACCTATAAATATCAAAATTAAACGTAATAAACATCGGAAATACATTGGTCTGTGTGCATTGCATGAATATAATGTACAAGTTTCACGTTTTGAATGGAATTACTGAAATATTTTCAACCTTTTGATGATATTCTAATTTACTGGCCAGCACCTGTATGTCTATGTTTTTTTTGGGTTGGTTTTTTTGTGAAAAGAGATGTGACGTCATGTGAGATGAGTATGTCGTTGTCTTCTATTGTAATTTCATTGAGTTCTTTTGCCAGTTCTATGCTGTTTTTGCAGTGTTGGTCTGTATTTCCTAATAACGGGCTGATGATTCTGCTGTTATCTTTTGCCATGTTGTATGTTGGTGTACCTATGCTGTCAACTATTGGTCTAAGTGGGGTGTTTTGTTTATGTATTTTTGGTGTGTGTGTGTGTGTGTGTGTGTGTGTGTGTGTGTGTGTGTGTGTGTGTGTGTGTGTGTGTGTGTGACAGTGAAAACAAGGGTCACAAAATGTGACACTAAGTACTAGGAAGCAAGGGGAGGGGTTAATGTCTTTCAGTGTTGATGAACCTAAATAGCTATTTGAAACAATCGCACCGTGCAAAACAATAAACGTAAGTCAATTGCTTATGTGAGCTGTCATGGGAATGTAAGGAGAGGTATGGCTGAATGGTTTAGTCAAAGACAAATGTGTGAATGAAACCTTTTTACTTCTTAGATAAATGTACTGTGTGTGTGTGTGTGTGTGTGTGTGTGTGTGTGTGTGTGTGTGTGTGTGTGTGTGTCTTAGTTTCTTGTGTTTAACTATTCTGTACTTCATATCTGAGAGGTAAAATTACCGGACTAATGGTAAGACATTAAAGGTTTGATAAAGAAGGTTTGACCAGAAGTGATCAAATTGGCCTGTAGCTGCTGTCATTATGCTTTAATTCAAGTTTCCATAGTATCAAAACTGACTTCATCATATTCCCTCTGCTCACATCTTTTTTCACAGATGGTCTCTTTATGTTTAAATGTTACAACGTAACTTTCAGAAGTGTGTGTGTGTGTGTGTGTGTGTGTGTGTGTGTGTGTGTGTGTGTGTGTGTGTGTGTGTGCAAATCTGTTTACGACATGCATGTGTCTGCAGCGTCAGACTGATGTGGTTCTTCTCCCTGGTGAGGCTGGACAATAAATATCCTTCTTTTTCTTGCTTCTCTGCATTTGCAATACAATTTAGATGACACAACTTTCTCTGTGTTAAATTTAGGTGATGTGGCTGGGAGCGTTCCTTGTGATGAACTGTACGATCATATCTGAGATGTTAAATTACAGGGCTAATGGTAAGACATTAAAGGTTTGTGATAGCACATCCACACTTCCTTCTCCTCTTGCTTCATCATTTTCTTAGAGGCATTTCTTTGGCTTTTCACCATTCGGACACGATCAGAGCTTTTAAAGAGGAGATCAGGGTATGAAAGGGTTCCCAGAGTGTAATCCTTTGCCCCGCAGTTCCCAGGCTGTGGGAACTGCGGGGCTAACACAAAAGGATTACACTCAGTCATTTTCTTAAGTATGAAAGGGAGGGGCTGTGGGAACTGCCGGGCTAACACAAAAGGAAACTTCACGCGCCATTACACCCATTAGGCTAAGGAAGGGGGGCCAAGGCCATCTGGTCATTGAACAATACACCTGTCCATTTGATTTATGCTAGGGAAGGGGGGGGGGGGCAAGGTCATGGGGTCAAAGAACAATAGACCTGTCAATTTGATTGATGCTAGGGAAGGGGGCGCAAGGTCATGGGGTCAAAGAACAATAGGCCTGAAAGGTCAAGAGGTCAAAGAACAATAGACCTGTCAAAATGTTTGACGAAAGGTGGTACCTTATATCTTCTCACAGGTGCTCATATGGTGCTCTCAAAAGTATGGACTTAGGCATGTTCAACACATGTCTTAAGGCTGGCGTTGCCACTAAATGCACTATGATTTATTATCATGTGATTGTTTAGTTAAACAATGGTGATTGTATATTTCTTCAAGTTGACGCGGCGGTAGCTTGCTCCTGTTGTATTGTTGTGTGTCCGATTTTTTTTCTATTCTTTCTCTTTCTGCAGGTCTAGAAGCAGACTCTTGTTCATTATTGTTTATTTTTGTGGATCCCGGCTCCACAAAAGTCACACCTTTGCCAAACACAGAAAGACAAAGCAAGTACAACAAGAAACAATACTGTCTATATTGTAAAATGGCCATTGCTAAATTGGCAAGACACCTTGAATCTGCCCACGGTAATGTACCGGATGTTGCAAGGGCCTTCGGTTATAATAAAAGATACCGCAAAAGAAGAGATTTGTTGTGCTCTATTAAGAAGAGGGGAAACTTCAACCATAATGCTACTGTGGTAAACTCTGGTGTTGGAGAAATGGTTGCTTTTCGAAGACCCACTACTGCAACAGGATCTGAGGACTTCTGTCATTGCAAATTTTGTCAAGGACTATATGCAATAAATTCCCTTTGGAGGCATGTGAGAAGGTGCCCTCAGAGGTTTAATGAGGAAGCTCCCTCTGGGCAAAGACGGATGCATCTGGAATTACCGAATCCTGATTAAGTTCATGAAGCTGTATGGAAGATTGCTTGAGAAATGACAGGATGACATTTCCTTGGTAGTAACGAGTGAAAGAGACATTCGTAGCCTTGGTGAGTCACTGTATAATGGCAGGAAACCAAATGAGAGAAGGAATGATTACATACACGTAAAAATGAGAGAGATTGCAAGGTTATTGATAACCACCAGAGCTATAACACCTTTGAAGAGCACAGAAGACCTTGTTATGCCGAGTAACTTTCCCCATGTCATACAAGCAGTCAGAGCTGTTGCTGGTTATGAGCTGGAGAGCAACTCATATAAAACCCCATCCTTGGCTTTGAAATTGGGACACAGTTTGGCAAAAGTTGCAAGCATTGTGCAGTGTAAAGCCATCATTGCAAATCGCTATGATGTTGCAGAGTCAGCCAAGCAGTTTGCCACTTTGTATGAAAAAAAAGTGGTCAGAGTCAATTTCAGCTGCTGCATTTGGTACACATCAACAAGCCAAATGGAATAAACCACAGATTTTGCCATGTACACAGGATGTGTCACTGCTGCACAAGTTTCTTGCTACTAAGTCTGCAATGTACATGAAGGACCTTAAGGAAAACCCCAACAGCACAACCTTTGGAAATCTTGCTCAAGTGACTTTGATGCAGGTAGTGCTATTTAACAGAAAAAGAAAGGAGAAGTTTCAAAAATGGAGCTCCAGGTTTTTACATCCCGGAATCGCACAGAGTTGAATCCTGACATTATGATCGGCCTAACTGAGTTTGAAAGGAAACTTGCAAAGCACTTTGACAGAGGTGAGATTCGTGGTAAAAGGTCAAGAATGGTACCTGTGCTTCTCACACCTGACATGATCGCTGTAATGGAGCTCCTCACAAAAGCCAGAAGTTAGTGTCAAGTCCGCACAGAGAATGTGTACTTGTTTGCACACCCAGGTGTCCTTTCCCATTACAGAGGCTCTGACTGCTTTCGCAAGTATTCAAATAAATGTGGTGCAAAGTTTATGTTTATGTTTATGTGCTTAGCAGACGCTTTTACCCAAAGCGACTTACAATTTTTTTTTTTTTTTTTTTTTTTACCTATAGGGCATGTTGTGATCTGTGGGGGAAACCGGAGTACCCGGAGAAAACCCACGCATGCATGGGGAGAACATGCAACTCCACGCAGAAAGGCCAGTTTTGAACCTGCGACCTTCGTGCTGTGAGGCAACAGTGCTAACCACTGCGCCACCATGCAGCCCAGAGAACCTTACCTCAACAAGATTGCGGAAACAAGTTCCTACTTTGTCCACAGTACTAAATCTAAAAGAAGATGAAATGGATCAATTAGCCACCTTTCTTGGACACGACATCCGTGTCCATCAAGAATTCTACCGGCTTCCAGAGAGTACCCTGCAGCTTGCAAAAGTTAGTAAACTGTTGATTGCAGTGGAGAAAGGAAAACTGTCTGACCTGCAGGGGAAAGGTTTGGATGACATTGCAATCAATCCTGATGGTGAATTCTTTTTTTTAACATAGTTAGCTTTTAATATAACATTTGTGAATGTTCAGCAGATTCTAACATAAATATTTTGTCTTGACTATTTTCCCCAAAAAGATTACCAACAAGTGATGATGATTCCAGATGAGAAACCATCACTGACCCTCAACAACACAAAGGTATCTTGACTTGCCCAGTTTGTGATAATATCTTTAAGTTATGAGACTGGAGACAGTTAATAGGTTCCTGATAGTCATGTTAGATGGGCTTAAGGGACAGCAGTATATAAAATAGACAGAATGGTAGACACCATTCATTAATATGGTACTAAAAGATCTGGATACATTGAAGTCTGGCAAAATGCATAAATAAGCAATACAAAGGCAAATATTAAATATAAGGATTAGGAGGTCCACTTCTGTGAGATTAGGCACACAAGTTGAGAGGTAGTGCATGCAAGTAATGTGTTCCTAGGGAGATGCCTGAGTATTGATGAGTATTATTAGTAGATTATGTTCACATGTAAAATATTCATATCAAATGTAAAATTACACACTGCCCAATGCTGACTTTGCCTACAATGCAAACAAAAAAGCAAACAAACCTATTGCATGCATTACTTCTCATATTTCACTTACTTTTCAAAGGCTCAAGAACCAAGAAATCTGGAAACCAAAGCCACACACTTTACTCAACTTCCCTGGACAATATGGAGGGCACTTCTGCCTCAACCACCCTGGACAGCAAAAACATCAGCAACACTGCACCAAGAAAGGGTAAAGGCACCCGTATACAAAATGTTTTAAGTGAATATACTTGTTATCAATAGACATGTTTATTCTTTTCAGGCATGACACTATTAAGAGCTTTTATCATAATCTGTTTCTCCTTCTTTGATTCCCAGCAGAACACAGCACTTCAAATGGTTCATCCCAAGCATCCTTAAAGGAGCATTAAGCAATATCTTTTCACTGCTAGGTGTGCTGTTGTGCACTGCCTGTAAACCAAACCAAAGTTTACGGCTGGAGATCAACACAGAGAGAGGGAGTGTGACTTCATGCTGTACTCCCGATGAAATTACATCTCTAATTCTTCACATAGCCGTTCTGTGATGAATTGTGCTTATTGCTCCTTTAAAGTGCTCCAGTAGAAACTAAGGTTTGAGAACATTTTGTATTCACATTATAAACTAGAATATTTTCTCTCTTATCTTACATTCGCATTATGATTATTATTTTTTTGTTTCCATTTATGACAGCTGGGAAGGCGAGGTGCAAGTGGACAGATGCATCTGGCCCGCGGGCCTTGTATCTGACACATGTGCCGTAAAGTATTACATCCACAACAGGATCATAACATTGAAACAAAATGCAAGTTCAGGAATGCTGCATCAGTTAAAATTAACTTTATTTTCATTTTATTTTATTTTTTTACATTTTTGACTTTGTTGGGTTACTAATGACTAAGTTACTCAGTCCTTTCTCCTGGTTTTTGCCATCATAAGTTCATACGGTTTTCAGTTTAAATAAGCAAAGGAGACAATTTGTTACTCTCACAGTTATTTCAGTATTGCAGGTCTCTGCATTGCGTTGTTCTTACTCATAAATCTATTTATGGGTGCATTTTGTAATAAAAAAAATTAGAGAGGCAGATAATGTTCCATGTTTTCATTCACATAAACATTCACTGCAAAATGAATTAAT
Source organism: Nothobranchius furzeri (assembly GCF_043380555.1). NCBI lineage: Eukaryota > Metazoa > Chordata > Actinopteri > Cyprinodontiformes > Nothobranchiidae > Nothobranchius > Nothobranchius furzeri. The sequence continues at coordinate 43,516,653 of NC_091754.1, forward strand.
GCAATATAATATTAAGATTAACCCTAACCCTATACAGCTCAGATTTACTGTGTTGTATTAAAACTTGAATGTCTGATATTTCTGTCAGAAGTTACCCGACTGGTCATCGTTACTAGTGTACATCTATGCCTATTATATTGTCATTTCAAAAACCTTTAACAAGAGCCAAGCTGAAAATACAGACGCTAGCCTTAGCGGGTCCTTATAAGTCATGTATACTTGAAAATTGTGTGTGTGTCTATTCAATTCAATTCAAGTTTATTTATAAAGCGCCAAATCATGACAAGAGTCGTCTCAAGGCACTTCACATAATAAAAATTCCAATTCAGGTCAGTTCATTAAGCCAATCAGAAACAATTTTTCCTATATAAGGAACCCAGCAAATTGCATCAAATCACTGACTGGTGTCAGTGACTATACAGCAATCCTCATACCAAGCAAGCATAAAGCAACAGTGGAGAGGAAAACTCCTTTTTAACAGGCTTCACAATTCACCTAAACATGAAATATCAGTGTGTGACCTTATGGTACTCATAAGTCACAAACCTGACAGTGTCCTCACAAGTAGCATTAAATTCAGGTTTGACCAAAATGTCGCCCTAGCCAAAATCTCAACAGATGGGCGTGTTCTTGGAAGCATGGGTCAAACTTTTTATGATTCCCATGCCTCTAGGCCCTTCGGAAAGGCACGTTCCTTTTTGTCACAGGTACTGATATATCATGAAAACACGTATGTGTGTGCGTGTGTGTGTGCATGTCTCATAAATGGATCTGCAACACACACACACACACACACACACACACACACACACACACACACACACACACACACACACACACACACACACACACACACACACACACTTTCAGTAAATTTCTCTAAGAAGTAAAATATTTTTAAGGTTACATTCAGACATTTGTCTAAACCTCTTCTCACAAAGCATCCTTTGTTCTGTAAATGCACGGCGGGGTTTTTTAAGCAGTGCCAGGAAGTTTGTGAAAGAGCTCAGCCACCCTCCATCAACCCAGAGCTCACCCACTTGTAAACAAAAAAACTAGTTCATCTTTCACCATCCATTTGGCTATTCACACACACTTTCAGAAATGCCTGACTCTAAGACAAGTAAAGAATTAAGAGTTACCAACTCTAAACCATTCAGCCATTTATTGTTTTATTCTTTTGTTGTACAGCACCTTGGTGGCATGCTCATGCCTATAAGGTGCTTTATAATTAAAGGCTGAGTTGAGCATGGAGACAAATGGCACCTCAGCCACAAACCATCCTTTGTTATGTAAATGCACGGCAGGGTTTTTTAAGCAGTGCCAGGAAGTTTGTGAAAGAGCTCGGCCACCCCCATCAACGAATGAAGGCTTCCACTTGTAAACAATTGTTTACAGCAAACCTCCGAGAAAATGCTGTGGTATCAGTTTACAATGAATGAAAGAAGTTCTACTTTTTAAGATTAGTTGATCATTTATAACTATTCAGCAAAACACACACACACACACACACACACACACACACACACACACACACACACACTCCTACCCCCTCTCTTCCATCCTCTACCACAGCACTCTTGTCATGCATTGGTGGAAGAGCCGCAGGGGTGCCGGCCATTCGGAGCCACCCCAGAAAAGACTGAGGCTGTCTCATCTCAGCTGCAACATTTTAACTGATGAGTTTTGATCCAAAAAATCCTCATTTTGCTTTGCTAAAAATGACTATTAAATTGCGCGGTGATGAGATAGGCCTGACATCACAACAGATTTTTCATAAACGTTTCCACGAACAAATGGCAGGTACAAAACCGGTCAACTATTATTTTTTGGATAGTAAAGGGGATTTTATTTCTGCAATAGAACAACATTTTGAAGGAGAAAAAGAAGAACCGATGGACACAAGTTAAAAATAGACTAATTGACAAATTACTTTAACACACACAAGTTAAAACAGACTAATTGACACACACACACAGTGGTAATAGAATTCTTTGTGGTGTTTTAAAACATTAACCTCGACCAATCGCGTCATTTCTATTCAAGATTTTTTTTTAAAAGACGGTATAAAATGTAAACGGATTTTTCAACCCTGATTCTCTGAAGCTACAGCGATGTCAGGTGAGTTTTTACTCAGACTCCACTTTTCAATGGTTTACCAATCTAGCAACATCTAATATATATTTTTTAGATGCAATTGTTGTATCATTGGAGAGCGAATGGGAGGAACTTCCTCTTTCTCAATTACCACGTACTCCCTCGCCACCGCCCCCACCCCCACCAACCCCTCAAGATGCATTTAGTCATCTTGACCAAGCTCTAAATAATCCCAGTAAGTGATTTCTACACGTAATTTAATAACATTCATTTTTTCAGCTGAGAAATATCTAATTTCTCAGAAAGGGAGGGAGCTAGAATGGAAGAGCAACGATACCCCGGAAGTCAAAACTTTAACCCGCCCACACCTCCATGCAACAGTCACGAGGAGACGGTCTCCCAGACAGATCCGCATTACATGACCATCGGTCAATATGGTGGCCCGCACCGCCCCGTAGCTGCCGCACAGAGACCTGGTAAGTGGTCAAAAAAGAAAGTTTTTTTAATTAAAAGATGATGATTCGTTCATACTCTCTCTTTTTTTCTCCTTCCAGAGCAGCCGCCGATAACTAGTGGTCAACAAGCTGCGCCACCCCCTCCCCCTGCACCATGCGGTCCCGCTGCCGCGCAGACACCTGGTAAGTGATAAAAAAATAGTGTTTAATAAATTAAAAGATGATGATTCGTTCATACTCTTTTTTTCTCCTTCCAGAACAACCGTTGTTGACCAGTGACAAAGACACCACGCCTCCCCCAGCACCACGCGGTCCCACTGCCACACAGAAACCACGTAAGTGAACAAAAAATAATAAAAAAAAACTTTATTAAAAGATGATTATTCGCTCATACTCTCTCTTTTTTTATCCATCCAGAATTACGTCGGAGGAGAAATCGGCGCCTCACTCCGCTTCAAAGAACAAACTGCATGAAAATGGCCTACTTGCTTCTTCAAATTAATTACGGCCTGGTGAATATTGTGGGAGACGTCCTGTTTTTGTAAGGATTATCCTGTGTGGAGGACCCGTGGATTTATTTTTTCTTCATTCGTCAACTTTATAGTAGGCTTTCTTTCTTTCTTTCTTTCTTTCTTTCTTTCTTTCTTTCTTTTTCTTTCTTTCTTTCTTTCTTTCTTTTTGTATCATGAGTCATACGACTGAAAATGGTGGTCTGCTGCCGGATTGGTTTGATGGACTTTCAGATCTGAGTGAAGTAGATGATAAACTAAATGCAAATGATGATATTTTAGATAGAATTATAGCTTGTCAAAATCCTCCTCCTACTCTGCCTGACAAAATTCTATTAAATTCTGATAATTTGCTGTGACCGGATTGGTTTGATTTAAGCGGACTTTCAGAAACGGATGAATTAGCTTCAAATGATGAGATTCTAGATCAAATTATAGCCTACCAAACCACTTCAAACGAGGTCAATGAAATTCTAATAAACTCGTTGGAGCCTTCTCCACAAGCTTTAGATGAAATTTTGAGGCAAATAGAACAACCATACTATCAGCAGGGGGGAGGAAGCGTTAATGAAGCTTTTAACCAGCGTGAAATTAGAGATAGCGTCTCTTTCCATGGAATCACAGATCCTACAGAGTTCTAAATTAACGTTATGGAAATATTGAACAGATTTGCTGAAAGAGGAAGTCATATGGCTCGCGCAAACAATAGAATTCAGTTTGAAATCAACACTATGCATACAAGTCACCACGTTAACTTTAATTATGATGGAACAAATATGATGCAGAATTTTCAGCAATTATTTGACAAATTAGTTCAATTGAATGAAGCGTTAGAGGCTGAAAATGATTTTAATTTCAGAATGCAAGTGGTTAATAATCCTTCTGTTGTTGGGAAACAAAAAATCGATAGTATTCTTGATCGTGAATTAGTGAATAAAAAAACGTAGTCATCTCAAGACATGAAAGTAAATTTCACTATAGTCGGTCTCTATCTGACAATGCTGTTGCATCTTTTAAATCAACTGTTCCATCTTTACTGTCCTCAGCATCTCAGAGGAACGTAGCAGAGGGCAATATATTCATTTCTCGCCCCTCACAAATTGATGCCTTAGTTCATAATGTTACTTCCTCTTTACGTGTGGCATTAGATGATGTTGCCCCTTTAAAAAAGAAGGTAATTAGGGACAGGAAGTTGGCTCCCTGGTTTAATTCTCATTTACGAGCTTTAAAACAAAACTCTAGAAAATTGGAGAGAACATGGCACTCTACGCACCATGAGGAGTCCTACTTATCCTGGAAAAATAGTCTTGTGCTTTATAAAAATAAGCTTTGACAAACTAGAACTGTTTATTTCTCAGTGTTAATTGAGGAGAATAAGACTAATCCTAAATTTCTTTTCAGTACTGTTGCCAAACTTACACAGAATCATAGCTCTGAACCATCTATTCCCTTAGCCCTCAGCAGTAACGACTTTATGGGATTTTTCACAAGTAAAATTAATTCTATTAGAAACAAAATCTTTAGCATCCTCCCTAATGCGATTTCTTCTTCCTCAGTAAGTGAGGCAGCATCAGAGGTAACTGTAGAACCTCATCTGTGTTTGAACCGTTTTGATCCAGTTGAGCTTTCAGAGTTATCAAAAATATTAGCTTAATCTAAACCTACAACTTACATTTTAGATCCAATCCCAACCAAATTATTTAAAGATGCATTTCCTTTGGTTACTGTCCCCATTCTAGATATAATCAAAATGGATATGTACCACAGGATTTTAAGGTTGCTGTGATCAGACCTTCACTTAAGAAGTCTTCTCTGGATCCAGATGACCCAATGAATTGTAGACCAATATCTAACCTTCCATTTTTATCCAAAGTCCTGGAGAAAATAGTGGCCATCCAAGTATGTGAGCATTTAAACGCTAATGATCTGTTTGAGGAATTTCAGTCTGGTTTTAGAGAGTATCACAGCACTGAAACTGCTTTAGTGAGAGTTACAAATGATATTCTCATGGCCTCAGATAAGAATCTTGTGTCTGTTCTAGTCTTGTTAGATCTCAGTGCTGCCTTTGACATGGTTGTTCACAATGTTCTTGTAGAAAGGCTTGAACATGTTGTAGGGATCAAAGGTAAAGTGCGAGGCTGGTTTAAATCCTACCTGTCTGATAGATATCATTTTGTAAATGTACATGACTAATCTTCTTCATACTCCAGGGTTACTTGTGGAGTACCACAGGGTTCAATGCTTGGACCAATTCTTTTTACTATATATATGCTCCCAATTGGTAAATTCATTAGACAGCATGGGATAAACTTTCACTGTTATGCTGACGATACTCAGTTATATTTATCAATTAACCCTGATGAACCTAATCGGTTGGGTAGATTACAGCTTGTCTTGAGGACATAAAAAATTGGATGACTAAACTCTTTGCTTTTAAATCAAGACAAGACAGAAGTTCTCATCTTTGGACGAGAAATCCAGAAATGGAAATTGCTTAGTCAATCACCTGACCTGAAAGGCATTACATTAATCTCCGAGAACAAAGTAAGGAACCTTGGTGTTATCTTTGAACAGGACATGTCATTCAAATCCCAAGTTAAACAGGTTTGTAGGATTTTCTTTTTCCACCTTCAGAATATTGCTAAGATTAGAAGCATCCATTCCAGGAGTGATGCTGAAAAACTAGTTCATGCATTTATTACATCAAGACTGGATTACTGTAATTCATTACTCTCAGGAAGTCCACAGAATGTAGTTAAAAGTCTTCAGCTTGTCCAAAATGCTGCAGCTAGAGTTCTGATGAGAATTACAAAAGAGAGATCATATCTCTCCTGTCTTAGCTTCCCTACATTGGCTACTTGTTAAATTCAGAATAGATTTTAAGATCCTCCTTCTCACATATAAAGCTCTTAGTAATCAAGCTCCATCATACATCAGTGATCTGATTGCTCCATATGTTCCTAACCGAGCACTTTGCTTTCAGACTGCAGGTTTACTGGTGGTTCCCAGAATATCTAAAATTAGGATGGGAGGCAGATCTTTTAGTTGTCAGGCTCCTCTCCTGTGGAACCAGCTCCCAGCCTTAGTCCGTGAGGCAGACACCTTGTCTAATTTCAAGACTAGGCTTAAAACATTTTTATTTGATAGGGCCTATGGTTAAAATATGATGTTAGCCTAGATCTGGACAAGTGGGGGACTAGAGGGAGGTGGAGTGTACAGTCGGTAAAGACGGCTCTCCCTTGCCCTGCCTCCAACATGCCTCCGTCTAAAAAGGCTAGGTTATCCAGAAAAATCTCTGTAGTTATGCTGCTATAGGCTTAGTCTGCTGGAGGATATACTGACCACTTTCCACACTCTACTACTTTCTTCTACAATCTGCTCTTTAACTGTATTATTTTCTGCAATTTCAGCTGTTAACTTTATTTTTTCTTAGTGCTTTTCTCACCAGAAGAAGCTACAATGATGTTCTGCTGAGCTGTGGTAGCCTCACGGAGGGGGCCATCGTCTAGCACACTGCTGCTAACCACTTAAACATTCTCCCTCTCCTGATAATAACTTTTTGCTTTCCTTGACGTTGGATGTGCTACCGCTAGTTTGCCCGTTTATTTATAGATTCACTAGGATAAATACAATAACGTTTATCTCTCGCCAAATAGAATATTTAGTAAGAAATCACAATGTAACCATAGACACATTGCTTGGTGTGTGTGTGTGTGTGTGTGTGTGTGTGTGTGTGTGTGTGTGTGTGTGTGTGTGTGTGTGTGTGAGTGTGTCTGCTCTGTCTTCTCGATCCCCAGTGAATCGTGGTGGATGGCTGCTTATACTGAGCCAAAATACTCTGGAGGTTTCTTCCTGTTAAAAGGGAGTTTTCCTCTCCACTGTCGCTATATGCTTGCTTAGTATGAGGATTGCTGTAAAGTCACTGACACTAGTCACTGACGATGTAATTTGCTGGGTTCCTTATATAGGAAACATTTTTTTCTAATTGGCTTAATGAACTGACCTGGATTGGAATGTTTATTATGTGAAGTGCCTTGAGATGACTCTTGTCATGATTTGGTGCTATATAAATAAAATTGAATTGAATTGAATGATGGAGGTGCTAACATGTGTCCGGTGGATTCATCTTCTCATTAGGAGGATTTAGTCTGCACAGATCAGACAGTAGTGACCTGGAATATGAAATCTCTTCTTGAGAAAGGTATGTAACTATTTTCCCACAACTCTTTCTTTGATTTGGTGTAAAATTACAGATTTTTTTTTACCAAATAATATATATTTTATGTTATTTATGTACATAATCCTGTCCATATCAGCATTTTGGCTTATTTTCTCTTTTCAAATACGTTATTTTTCTCTGTTATTTTAAATGAGTATAAATTTACAATATAAACTCTGATTTGGTGTAAAATTACAGATACATTTTCCAAATTATATACATATATCTTCTTCTGCTCGTAACCCAAGGAAAGGAAAAGCCCCAAGCTCATCTTTGCTGTAACACCCAGAAAGGGTCAATTTTGACCTACATAGTGACCGGTCATCTACAGAACGAATTTCACTATCTAGGTGGATTTTCTATTCTATCTTTTAACACCCATAAGATTCTGCAGTGCTTCTTGACATTCCATGAAGACAAAATTTTCAAACTAGGTCTCCAAACAAGGCTGTGCTCTTATCTCAGATTGTTGGATTTCACAATATGAATTAAAAGTTTACTTTTACAACTCATAGTTTAAATAATCATATGGTTGAATGACCCAGATGTTAAATGAAATGTTTTAATAATATGTGCCTAATTCAGTGAAGTTGAAATGAATATTGTTCTGCAGCGACATGAATGGCCTCATTTGTGATCCAAAGGTCACACTTCCTCAGCTGGGTCAAGCTGTCCTGGCTGTACTTCTATCTACAGATTATCCAAAACAGGAGACGCAAAGTCTGCTGTAAATCATCTTAAATATGACTGCCTTTATCTGACTGCTGTTCCATTCGCAAGATGAAGGACACTTCAAGATTCAAAAGAATTATTTCTAATAAACTCTTTTCACTGTCTATTACAATGTTCATAAATAATCATCACGGTCCATTATAAATGTATTTAATTACTGAAATGAATTATTATTCATTGGTTAATAATTATTATTATTTATGACAATCAGTAATGTTTAACAGTGACAAGAAGATCATGTGCACTTATACACACCATGCAGGACACAGTAAATCAGGGTTAAAGTTAACTGCACTCACATGTCTTTGTTCCATAACACCAGAGCTTTCTATCTTGAGAGGGCGTGTTCTGAGGTATGTTAAATCCCACCCTCTAACATGTCAAAATCTAATTCGTTAGAATAAGATTACCGGCCGTCTCTTAAAACCTAACTCCTCAGTTCAAGTTCAGTTCTTGAGCTCACCAAAATTCTCTCCGTGGCAACGAGAGTCCAGAGGATCGGGTCGGCCGCTAAAAACCTCTACTAAAGCTTTTCTGTCACGCGGATAGAATTGCTTCAACAGAAACGCCATCTGCAACAAGCTGACGCTACGGGATTCTTTAAGAATCTGCTCGGACGCAATACAGCTTTAGTTCATAATGCATATAAAAATACATTTATATAAGTTTCATTACCAATTTGTTTGATCTTTCTCAGAATTTAACAAAGCTCAATAGCAACAGCTTAAAGGACACTTAAACTCGGCAACTCTAGGACCAGAGAGTCGGTACCACTGGTCTACCCTACCGGATCGAGTACCCAGATGCTGATCAACGACCTCCCTTGACCTCCGGATCCGAACAGAGGGTCGTCTGAACGGTGAGGTAGAATACAGATTGCGTCTGAATGCCTGTTCTTTTAAGAAATAATTTAGCTTAGCTGCAAACCAAATTGTACCACCCAGAACGCGTTTTTCTCTCTCTAAGATAAAAAACCTTCGGAGACCTACATTCACACATCCAAACACACACTTCATTTTTAGTTTCGTCCAGACACAGATTGCTTTAATACCAAAGCTTTTATAAATTGCCATTTATAAATTGTCTTTTAAATTGTCATCTTTAAATTGTTAGTAATAGATTCTTCACTTTTTTTAAACATGAGTCTTCTTTGAATAAAACACAGAGTGGTGTATATTTGGTCATTGAACGAGCAAAGATGTCTTTAGATCTTCTGAATTAATAAATAAACTTTTGCTATTAATTTAAATCTCTTAAATTAAATACTAATCTTTTGATTACATATAGACCAAGCCAGTTGGTGTATGAACTTCTATCAATTATATAAATATCCGTGGATGTATATATATATATATGTATATATATATATATAAGTTTCATTACCAATTCGTTTGATCTTTCTCAGAATTTAACAAAGATGAATAGCAACAGCTTACATTCTAATTATGTAGAATGCCAACGCTACATAAAATGGCGAGCCTTTGCCAGTTGTGTTCAGATCACAACACCCTGTTTTTGTATTTTATCTTCAATAATTTGTAAAACGGGGAGCTGTGTCTCTTTAATTGTCTTCCTCCGGAACGCCCAGGAGGGAAGCTTTATACTGTAACACCATAACAGTGTTTCAAATTCCATTCTAATTGCTAAAAAGTAAGTGGATGTGTGTTTACTCGTGTGTTTATGCGTTATTCGCCACCTTGTCTGTATACGTTGTGTCACTCCTGAGTCAGAGAATTCGTTCTCGCTCTCTTCAAGTTAGCGCAAAGCTAATCGCTAGACAGTCTTCACAGCCTTCGGACCAACCAGACTGTGGTCTGAAGAGTGATCGTGATCAAACTCGACACATCACTGAATGTGCGCACTTTCACCTGCTTAGCTTAGTGACTAGCACAGCCTGCTACCGTCCGAAGCCACAATAGCGGTAGAGCGTTGCATCTGAACACCGCATAATATACACTAAAACTGGCCTAAGACAACGAGAACAAGTACACAGGTTCGTTGCAGTCGAAGAGGTTGTCCCAATTGGACGTAAACTAACCTATTAAGTACTGATTCTGTTCAAATCTAGGCCTTGCCAATGAGCTAATTAGCTTTGTCGTGCGGGAGATAGGAGCTGATAAGTCAGCACCGAGCAGAAAAACCCGCCGCAGATGCCTGCGTCTCCATTAAAATCCTTTTGGGTAAATAGTTTGGCTCTTAAAACTGCCGTGTTTTTAACCAAAAAACAGAGCTCAGCTAAAATAGCTCAGTTCGCCTGTGGATCTGATTAAGGGGAGTGACGCAACCTTGCCTCGCCTCCATTAATCATGTTCCTTTAGCCCGGTGCTGCCATCTACTGGCAGGTTTTTCACCCGGCTCAAAAAGCCCAAAGCTTTTCTTTCTTTCTAATTTCTTATTCCTCGAAATAAGGTTTCTAGTGCATCATCACAATGTCATACCAGCATGACTATCTGGTTTCGTTCCTCATTGGAATGGCAGAGGAAAGGAAAGCTGACATGCAGCGGCAGTGTTCCACTCCGAACCAGAAATTCCAAAACATGGAAGAAACTGTCTCATCTCTGAGTAACACGCTGGATGTAATTGAACAAGATCCTGATGTTGTTCAAGAATTAAATCTTTCTGCTGTTCTGCTTCCAGAACAAATTCTGCAAACAGAAGATAATCCTTTTGATTTTCTCCTTCTGGAAATGGGACCACCTGTTCCTGCTACACTGGAGACTGGTTCATCCGCAATGGACGAAATTTTGGTCCACCCTGTCGTCGAGTCCGCCAAAATGTTCTTGGGACACCTAGTGACCCAAGAGAGAGCTGGTAAATCTCTGGTGTTGGCCAAACTGACCCAGAATCTATTCTGCAACGCACCTCTTGACTCAGGTTCAAATTTTACACTTGTAACTTGAGCGATGTTTGACCGCATCTGCATTACTTGTGGAGCGGGGGTCAGACCCCCAGAAGTTGTTCCATGTTCTGGAACTGACAAGACTTACTGTCATGACTTAATCTTGTCTTCTAGGTCTGCCCTCCACTTTTCAATTGGTCCCATGACTCTGACACATCCCGTGTACATCTCCGAGCATGCAAGGATGTCCTTCACCCTTGGCATGGACTTTCTGAGGTGCATTGATGCTTTCATTGATGTGGAAGGGGGAGAACTATGGTCAGTGGTTGAAGAATCTCTGCCCAGTGGTCTGCCTCCTGACCTCCACTGTCTCACGGTTGGTAACTCTGAGCAAGCGGGAACAACATGTTCACCACCTAGCCCAGAACCTTTGCCACCACAGATTCAGCTTTTGTTTTCACCATCGACATATACATATATGGACAATGGGTTTCCATAGACTCCAATAACACGTTTTTGAGGAGAAATGGGAGGTGGCCACCACCGCCACTTTGACCGTGTCACAGGTTCCGTCAAGCCCAGACAATTCCACAAAAGGGAAGAGAGGTGGAGCTGAGGGTGGGGCTGTAAGGCTGTGATCAACTGACGACACCCGGTCGAACTAGCTACAAGCTAACGCAGAGGTGGTAGCTAAGCTAACGGAGGTAGCAACCTAGCCACAACCGGAGTTAACTGTGCACAACACCAGAGCTTCTGAGTCAGAGATACGACGGGCTGGCCGCTGGGTAAAACCGGGTGGAACACCAGAGGTCTCCCGAGAGCGCCACAAGCCGGCAGCCGCACAGCAAAGTGCCGCTGCGATCTGAGATGCGCAGAGCTGCCGCTGGGGAGAACCGTGTGGAAAGGTTTCCATCCCAGAGCTCCACAAGCCGGCAGCCCGCGCAGCAGACAGGAGCCGCGATCAGACAGAGATGCACCGAGCTGCGGGGAGGAGAGAACCGGGTGGAAAACATCGGTTTCCATTCGAGAGCTCCACAAGCCGGCAGCCCGCGCAGCAGACAGGAGCCGCGGCGATCAGAGATGCCCCGAGCTGTGGGACGGGTGGAAAAAAGAGGGCTTCTGAGAGCTCCACAAGCCAATAGTCAGAACCCAGCTCCACCAACATGTTATATTTCAACCAATTTTCCAAAGTGCAGCATTATGTTAAATGCACTGGGTTTTACCTTATTACATTTAAATTTCATGGTTAAACAGTACATGTTAAAATCTAAGCTCAGCTCGGCAGTGACCTAAAATACATAAATATAATTTTACTTACCGAAAAAAATGAAGTGGAGACTCTTTCGACGCTCAATTCGTGCAATTAATGCCACAGGAAGTCATTTTGTCCAACAATTGCACAAATAATATCCCAAAAAGAATACTCAAACGCTACAACTAATGGTCTAAGTTGAGAGACTGAAACTGACGGAACAGTTTTCAGGCGAGGCCGAGGCTCAGGCTGAGGCCTTTCCCCGGAGCTAGCTCTGTGGTCACGTGGGTCTGATGCTCATTAATTATACAGAATTTTAGGCTTTTAATACACTTAAACAGAAGAGTGGGAAAAAAATTCACCCCTCTCAGAGTTGCAAGGGTGTCAGTTTGTTTTCAGGATTGCTGGGGACAATAACCATACACTTGAGTGGGGTTTAAAAATTGCTGGGGACAATAAAGGCTTTTTTTGAAAGTGGGGGGGGGCACAGCTGCCAATCACAAATTTTGCCAGGGACATGTCCCCGGCGTCCCCGGTTAAAATGACGCCTATGCAGAGTTGTCATGAATGTAAACTAGATCATTTAAACCTAAAACATGTTCTGGAACGAGGCTGTAAACATGTTTATTTATGCTGTGAATTGGTATTTTTAACATGGGAGTCAATGAGGATTTGCTCGCTTCTGACACCAGCCCCTAGAGGATGAGGGTGGAACTGCAATTTATTTCACCTTAGCATTGGCCTCAATTTCTGTCCCGCATTGGTGGGGCTTGGTTTTCACTCATCAGCCACAGATTGCTGCTCTCGCTCACAGCCAGCTGGGCTTCCTACCGTGGTGACTCCCTCACATGTTCTCTCCTACATTAGTTGGTGACGCAGTGAATTAAAACATTAGGATTCCTAAAGAATCCCTCCTCCTTAAACAGGTTACTGGTACGGAAGCCTGGAAAGGCCAAAATTCCTCAAACGTATTTTTTCCTACTGGCTGATAAGGATTTATTGAATAGAACAGAATAAATTATTAATCCCACAGTGGGGGCATTCACTCAATACAGCAGCACGCACTTAGAGAATAATAACAAGATTACAGAAAAACTGATTCCAGCCATGTTTGCTTTCATAACTTCATGCTGATGACCCACATGAACATAATCCTCTGTGCAGTGGATGCAACTACATCATGAAGTTAGCTTAACGTGATAGATTTTATTTTTCTTGGCAAAACATAATGACCAGTACCTGCTGCTCCCTAGCGATGATATTGCACACCCCTAGATGGAATTTAAATAATTTTACATGAATTATAATTAAAAGTTCCTGAGACAGACAGATGAGTTAGATGATCTGGTTTTAACAAGTGTTACAGCTGTTGCTGTTTTGTCCCAGAAAGCTAACTCTGCAGAGGACAATCAGTGCATTGCCTCCTCCTCCTACCTGCACAGCTGCATTCACTTGGGCTGATCACCTCCTGAGCAGCATAAAAGGGAGAGCTGCCGGAAGGAAGAGGGCCAGTTCTGTGCCAGTTCTCTCATGAGCTCCATTTGTTTGTGTTCTTATGGCTTTTAAATGTGTTTTAGTTGTTTAAGCTTGGTGAAGCTTAACAACTCTCAGAGTTTTTAAACAGATGAGGGACCAGAGTGCTGGTTTCCTCTTGGCTCCCAAACTTGTGTATAGTCAGTGGACTTTGTGTGTGAATGTTTGGGAGCATTCAGATGTCTGTTTTAAACATAAACCCACTGCCATTTTAACACAGTGTTTTAAGTTCTTTTAGATTTAGAGCTTTTGTCGTTTAAAAATCCTTTTAATAAAATCATTGTTCACAATTTTAACACCTGAAACACATGCTTCTGTGTTATTCCCTGTCCTTCTCCTTATCCACCAGTAGAGGATGTAACAAGTTCCTCCTAATAAATTTTCCTCAAGAAAAGAGAACTTGTATCAAAGGTCAGTTCCCTCTCTAAAGTCAGAGGAATGTGTAGAAATAAATAAAATGTAGAGCACTAAAATTCTTATTGAATACTTTAAAAGATAAGTCCTAGAACCCCCCCCCCCCCCCCCCCCCCCAACCCCACACTTTAACGCATGGAAATGTCAAATTTGTCAGCCAACATATGAAAATACCTGAAATGCATTTCTTCGTCCATGTCCCTCAAAGGTCGCTCCAGACCTGGAAATTCAATTGAACTGCTTCTTCCTGGTTAGTGGCTGGGCAATCCCCCCGACGCTGCAGTCTCCTTTTATGCTCTCACTGAAATTTTTGCAAAATAGGCATTTTTTCTTGCAGATCACTGTTCAGTTTCAATCAAAATTCCTTCTGTGGCTCGCCATTTTTTTTGATCTTGGAAGTGCGTATCCAGGCAATAGTAACAAAAGATGCGACTGGACTGACTACTCCCTAGTGATGCTCCCTCTGTTGTCCTGGCGGGGAATTGCTTTCCAACACAACCCAGCAAACAGAGAAGTCTGAAAGCAAAACATTTTGTGTAGCTGATGAAGAATTATAAATCAGGTTTCAGGCAGACTGGCTCTGTCGTTCTGATCCAATCTGTTTTTCAAAGTAAAATTGTTATGTTCCAGATAAAACACAAGAGCTAAACTGAATTCTGACTAGGAAAAACTCACTTTAAACACCTAATAATTCTGTAGTATTGCTAGTGGTAAAACGTCTTATTTTAAATGGATACAAGGGAAAAACATCCAACTATCAGTAATTTTATTTTACATTTAAACTAGAACTATTTTCATTTCAGACAGGCAGAACTTCAGTCTTGTGCTGCAAACCCAACACACGAATGGGAAAGTGACTTCATGTGTTCGATATCTGAAGTGTTCGGTGTGGATAGTAAGAATGATGTCATGGATATCAACATGTACTTGGAACAACAGATTCATAGATATCTGGAGTAGATATCCAATGTTGTATAATGAATGTTGCTTAGTTTTTTTTTTTTACTTAGTTTTTTTTTCAGTTTCTTCCTATATTGCAATATTTATGGACTCTCAGCGTAGCAGGGTTCTGTTGAGTGGAGAGAATGCAGAGCTCTGATCGTTGGTGCACCCACTGCATCCGGCGTGCGATACATTCTCAGGGTGGTGCAACAAATCATTTTAACACATGATCATTCATATCTGTTTATATCCTCTGGTACTCTGTCTTATCATTCATGATGCTCTCCGCTGATCGTGTGCTGCGGTGATTTCACCTCACTGATGCAGTATCGAAATGCACACTCCGCTTTGCGGTCAGGAGATCCCTTTGATCTGCTCAAAAGTAACTGAGGTGAAAAAGTAAGAATCCAGGCTGCAGTTTTTCTGGAGAGTTTAAAGGAGATTCGGGAAGATGAGAGACAGACAGGACAGGAAAATGGTTACATAAAAACAAGAAAACAAAGCTTGAAAGTAAAATGTAGGTAGATTGATTTCAACTACACATTTTTACTCATAAGCAATAAGTTATACACATGTAATATTTATACATTTGATACAATTCAGATCACCTTAAAAACTCACGTCACACACCCAGGGCCGTTTCAAGGCATTTTGGGGGCCAAGGCAAAGCAGAACATTTACCCAGGAGCCTTTGTGTAATTCATACCCTGTCCAGGAGTATTAGTTATACAGTTTTTGTAAAAACACCTCACACAATTCTGGCATGTTTGTAAGAGGGGTAAATATGTTGCTTTTAAGCTTAATATACTACCTTTACTCATGACCAACACGATGTGATATTCTACATAAGTATAGGATATCAACCTGATTGATCTTTGAATGTTTAATCAGAAGAATTAGGATTCTTTGCTTTTTCAGTGATCATAAAAACACTTCGTATTAATGCAGTCAAGTTTATAAAAAATAAGGAATTTATTTTCTAAACAAATTATAAAACATGCCCAGCTATAAACAACTTTATGTGATAGATGAATATAAGTGGATGGAATGTGATGTATGATGATGGAATGGTGTGCGATGTTTACCAGAACCTTTGTATCTGAAGGAAATTATGAATTCTGGGTGTAAGAATTTTTGGTTGTTATAAGCTGACGAATTGATTTATCTAAATGGCATCAGGTGCAATTCACGTCGTGCCTACGTACCCTTGATCGGACACCTTCGTGGCAGATCCGGAATGTCGGGAGTCTGTGTGGACCCCCCAGGTAAGTCCGTAGGAACAACCGCAGTACGACCAATTCCAGTCTAGAGATGTCTCCAGGTCACAACAATAGAGGAAATCATTTGCATCTAGAACGGTTGGATTTCTAAGGAGTCGGAGCTGTGTCAGTTTTGTTCTGCAACAAACGTTTGCTGTGTCAGCTGCAGCGTGAAACCGGTTTGACAGCTTGTAAAGAGATGCGGTGGTTAAAGAGTTTTTTCCTCCGGTGGCCATTCTGAAGTTAGGCTCAAGCTGAATCACTCAGGAAGTGATTTCTGTTTTAATAATTGCCATATTATGATTACATGGCCAACCAGAATTTGACATGTAAAGAGATTTTTACCAACCAACCTCAGATACCACACCTTCCTCAGATACAGGAGTTCTGATTTGTGGATCAGAACGCAATGTGTCATGAGATTACTTTAACTTTATTATCTTGTCATGTGTATGAGTGTGTGTGCTTGTCAAGTCATGTACGCTGATTAAATATATGGGTCATATATTTCATTTCATCCTTATTAATTTAAGCACAGGTTACTCAAAACATTTCATTTAATCATGTTCATTTCATTATATGATTAACTCATGAGCTGAAATTTTTCACTTTTTCAGATGCAAGAGGAATCCTGTAGAAGCGATAAGAGGAAAGCTTGCAAGGCCTTGAAACAGGAACACTGTGTGCAAAGCTGCAGATGCCTGGACTTCAGCTGGTGGAATAGCAGAATCCAGCAGATTAAAGGCACCAGATGAAATTCATGTCTCCACTCGACCGGATACTGAAGAGGTGAAACTGTAGATGAAAAACTGACCATTTCTAGATGCTACATCCCCCCCCCCCCCCCCCCCCCCCCCCGCCCTCTTCAAGGACACGGGGTCCTGGCAGAAACCACAAATCGTTGAATTATCCCAGAGGCCCTAAGGGCTTAGCAGAGGAAGGAAAGGTTAGTTCTCAGGCATGGAGCAGCAGCAGTGAGGAGAAGCAAACCCCTACACCGGAGAATAGTCAATAGTAATCCAAACTTCCAGCTCTTGGAGGGTGCAGACGCTTTTTTTCCTCCTCTCCTCCATATCTCATCTTCAAGGCCCTTTGTCTGTCTGTGTGTGCTGGGTGCACGGCTGCTTCTGCATTTTTTTCTGGAAACTGAAATTCACTAAAATGGATCTCGTCAGATGGTCTCTCAACGCGATTGATACAATTTTTTTTCAACGATGAGAACGGCAGAAGGGGCTCCCGGATGCCCCTCCATGACAGACCCAGTTGGACACATCATGGACTCCTGGAAACAGTGGAACTTGATTTGTTTCTCAGCTGTCTGTGGAGGACTCTGAAGTCATGTGGATATTCGTGGTGTTGGTGTCAGGTTTCCTGCTCATTGGCCTTGGAGGCTACCTGGCTTACCGGAAAATTAATGAGCTGTCGAGGAATATTTGCCTGATCCCAGAGCTCAGAGATGGTTTGCACCGCGCTGTGAATTCAGACTCATAATTGTCGAGATGAATCGTAAGCTTGGAACTTTGGCCGAGATTCATTATTGGCACAAACGATGGATGCCATCAAGGATAGTGGACGAATCAGCACGGATTGAGATAGTTTAATGTCCATTATTGGGATTTTGAGAGGTTGAGGACCTACAAACTGTAAGACAGAGAGGAAATCTGTCTGGCCCCAAAACAATTTCTAATCGGAATCTGGCGCCCTTGAGTCTGCAAGGCTACAACGAAAACTCCCCCCCTCAGAAGATATGTGGAATGTGCCGTTGCTATGGCAACTCAACTCTTGTCTCCTTTCCCAGCCTGGGCGGGACTGCGGGAATGCTGCTGAAACGTTCCAGGGTCACTGCAACCATCCAACCCTCAATGCTCTTCCCCCTATCCACTCTGAGGTGACATGTGCTGCTTATTGTGGCTGCAGGAACTGAAGTGGAGATATGGAGATAGTCCCAACCCACCATCCCACGTAGTGGACACTTATGCAACAGACTTCAGACAACAGAACATATCTGGCTGAGGTGTTTTTTTTTTTTTTTTTTGCAGATCAAAGCTGCCCTCTAGGTTGAGGGTAGCTCTGAAGTGCCTTTTTTCCCCTCCACCTGAAACCTTCATGTAACTCTCTTATCTCTATTAAGGTACTCAGGGCGACTCAGGGTTGCGAATGACCACAGTCAGCAATTCTTGTCATGTGTCTTGCCCATGTATGTCTGATGTCTGAATTGTGTGTACTGAAACTCTAATTTCCCTCTGGGATTAATGAAGTATCTTTGGTTTGATTTGAACCCGTAATCCCAAACAGGAAGTAGTAATCCCACTTAGCGGATTCCGTAGGCAGGAAGCAGATGGGCAGGAACAGACCAGACCCCAGTGATCCGTAGAGAGCTAGGGAACCATAGGATGTCCAGAACCAGTAGATGAAGCAGAGATGTTATCCCAGGAAATGAGGACATCTAGCGAAACTCAGCAGAGGAGCAGAGCACACATGCAAGGCACTTGAATGTAGATACACATAGATTGTGCCTAATGCAAAGCAATAACTAAAAATCAACCTAGCAATATGTAGCACCCCCTTACCCAGTCTAGTAACTGTGCACTAGAATCTAAAACAGGTGGGGTGTCTTCTTGGGTTCGCTGATTTCTGGTAGAAACTTAGCAGTTTCACCTAAGATAAAGTAATCTTTTCCTTTTGCTCTAAACCATTACATTAGCATTATCACTTAAACCAGAATAAGCCCAGACAACTTTCTAAGTTCACAACTACGGCTCTGAAGTTTCGTTGGTCTCTCTGTGCTTCTTCCACTGCTGTGCTTCTGCTCTCCTCTTCCCGCTTCTCCGTCCCGTCTCAACCGCCCGCCGTCACTCTCTCCCTCTCGCTCTCTCTCTCTGTCTCTCTCTCTCTCCCTCACCCGCCGTCTCCCTCTTCTCGAACTTTCCCCAAAGCTCCCCCTAGTGTTCATAGCTTGCTATTGCTCCTACACAGCTTTCATTTGTTTAAAATTCAGTCCAACATCCTTAGACTAAACAATCAACAAAACGATAATACACACATAAATAGAAACAAAAATTTCTCATCTGAGGCCTTTTCTCCACCGAAAAATACTAAATATAAACTGCATAACTTTAGTGGCAACGTTACAGTTAACATTATACATGCACCTCACTGTTCATGTTGATACAAAGTAATGTCAAACCTGGTTTACTACATTGAAGGGTTTTAAGTAAACTGTGTAACCCAGGGGGCTACAAATATATTTACCTGTATGTGCTATGTGAAAGCATATTATGTGAACAGAGTTCAGGTGAAAGAAATGGATGTGGTAAACTACGTGTACTGGAAAAGTGTTGCCAAAAGAATGAAATAAACAAAACCCAATAATATATGTAAGGGAAAGTTAAAGCTTTTGAGCAAACTATGTACGTTCGGGTGGAAACTTAAAAGTAAGTATTCGCTAGAATACTAAGAGAAGGCATTTAGAGGCCCTAGGTCCCATTGCATCCACGACCTAGCCACCTAAGCTGGGCTAGGGGATGTGTAGTTTTTAAAGGGGTGGTGTCAATCTGAAGGAATCCAATTAGTGCTTTGAGGATCGGCTCAGATTCAAGCGTGTGTTGTGCCAAATGTGCTGTGCAGTGGGGAAGCTATTCCTCATATAAGACTGGGCAACATTTCAGGTCCTGATTCCCTGGACCGCCACACCCTGTGTGCTTTGTTCCTAGAGGCGGAACTCAAGGGGGGCCGCATACTCACCCCCTACCCAGAACCCTTCCGTAAACAGGTCGGTTGTTGACACCATAAGGTTACTCCGACTTGCCCGGGTAAGGCTGAAGACCCAAACTCCATTGTACCTGTGAATAATCCTGCGTTAGGACTCCAGCCAAATTCTCCTGCGGTAGAACTCCAGCCAAATTCTCCTGCGGTAGAACTCCAGCCAAATTTCCTGTGGTCGAACTCCAGCCAAATGCTCCCATGCTAGGGCTCCAGCCAAATTCTCCTCCGTTTAAAACTCCAGCCAAATGCTCCTGTGTTAGGTCTCCAGCCAAATTCTCCTGCGTTAGGGCTCCAGCCAAATGCTCCCGTGTTAGGGCTCCAGGCAAATTCTCCTCCGTCAGGACTCCAGCCAAACCCCTCTGAGCAAGCAGAAAAAGGTTTAAGTTGGACACCGCCGTACCCCAGAACCACCCTCAGAGGCTTAAGGAGCCAAGGGCGCCCAGACAACAGCAAAGATATGCTGCAGTTCTGAGCTTAAGTTGCTCGTGCTCCGTACACCGCACAGCTCCAGAGCAAGTATGACAAAACTTTGTGTCCCATGCACCGCACAACTCCAAGGTTTTGCCTGTGACATCCACAACAATCAGCAAAGCAAGAAGCTTACCCGTGATTGGTCTGGATATCGAGTCCCGATTGAATGGTGGGGTGATTTTGCCCAGGAAGTCATTGATCCACATGGACAGCTGGGAAACGGTTTCCTTTGTAACCCCGCCCATTTGATATAAAAGAGTTTATTATTTTCTTTAAAAACAAATTCCGACCATCGAACCAAAATAAATAGAACCCCTTAACCCTTTGATGCATAATGGTCACTACAGTGGACAGGTACTCAAAATTGTTATTTATTTGTTTTTGCTATTAAGCACAGCTGTTGAAAACTTTATTGCATTTGAGCCCCTCCGTTTGGACTTCAGTAAGCCAAGCCAAGATATTTCATGCTCAGAATGCACGCTGTCCACTGAGATGGACATGTAATAAATTATTTGTAAATTATAAAATTTTACAAAAAATATTTGTTGAAATTTGTTTCATTCACACCTAAAGACAAATGAAAAAAATTGTTAAAAATATCATGGTTGAAGATTTCATAATTTATGCATCAAAGGGTTAATATTGGCGATTGCAGCGTTGTATAAGTCTTAAGTTATTATCATCATTGCAACTGTTAGTTTAGTTGTTAAAGTTGAAACCTGAAAACATCCATCCTGCCCTAGGCCCAATCAATTTTATATAGTTCGTAACTTGTAAATGGTACATCCTATCCGGGTTGTTCCTAATTCATATGAATCCTCATCTATAAACAAATCAAATGTTTTATCGTTATTTAGGGCTAATGTTTGAAATTAAGAGTTTATTTCCGTATTTGATGGAAACCCCATGTCAACACGGGGAGTTGTGTAATGTTGTCCTATCTAAATTGTTTGTGACCCATATTAAAATGGAGACATGGACCAACTTAACCCCCAAATTCCACTACCTCCGCTCCACTCCGACACGAACGCCGGAGTAAAATCGGTCCCGTTGTAGTCAATCAGAGCAATTCCACTACTGATGCCGTGCTCCGGCAGTGCGGCGCCATGCGCCGCCCTCTGTTCCGGCGTCCAGCATAAATAAAATCGATCCTATTTTCGCCGGACGCCGGAGCACCTCCACAGTAAATGGACAGAAATCACAACCGTCCAACAGGAAAAGGAGCAAGCACAATTTCCGTTTTTCACAATAAATCGATAAACAAAAGGCGTTTTTTGTTTCATATGCACAGGTTTAACAACTTTTAACAACTATCAATGGCGGCTGAAGTTTAAATGCACAAAAGTAAGCCATAAATGCAGTTTCTACTATCAAAGTAGTCACACTTTGTTGATCCAAACACTGCTGATCTCTCAACACAAATGATGGGCAGATTAAACAGTTCATTTCGATGCTTCTCCCACACAACGGGTGTTTGGATCTAACTTCCGCGTTTATTGCTCGGACTATATCGCAAGATCTCGAAAATCCCGCGCATGCTTGTTTGCCCCCCTCAGGTCTCCGCACCGGAGTGGAGCCGTTGTAGAGCGGGTACCAGTAAAAATTGAGTTCGGAAGCGAGCGGCTGCGGAAGGCGGGGGCGGACCGGAGGTAGTGGAATTTGGTGGTAATGGTATAAGTTACGTTTAGTGTTTTATCGTTATTAAGGGTGAAATTTAAAGTTTAAAAGTTATAGTGCCATGGCTGAGCTAAGGCTCTATGCAACACGGTGGATTTTTCCAGTTCATCCTATCTCGTTCGTTTATAAGCCGAATTAATCCTAAAAACTAAATGAATTCAACGGTATCAATGACGCTGAGCATTTTAATTTTTTTAAGAATAAAACCTAAAATCGAAAAATGTCCTTACCGCGGTTGAGCTGAGATCTTATGCGACCCGGGGGATTTATCCAGGTCATACTATCCAATCGTTTGTGGGCCGAATTAAACTTAAGACAGAGAGGAATCCAACAGTATAAATTACGTTGGGTGGTTTATTTTTATTAAGGATAAAATTTAAAATCTAAAAAGATAAACGATTAAACCAATGACTTCCGTGTATAACGGAGGCCCGTTGCATCATGGGAGTTTTTTTCCAAAACTTTTTCTATTAAAGTTGTTTGTGGACCGAATTAAACTTAAGAAATAGAGGAATTCAACGGTATAAATTTCGCTGGGCGCTTCCTTATTAATGAGAATAAAACTTAAAATCTAAAAATTCCACTTCCGTGGTTAAACTGAGAAAGTATAAAATAACAAAGAATTTTTCAGTTCCTACTATCAAGTGCGTTTGTGGGCCGAATTAAAGTTGAGAAAAAGATGCATCCAACGGTATAAATTATCCTGGGTGTTTTATTTTTATTAAGGATGAAATCTGAAATCTAAAAAATTAAAGGAGTAAACCATGAACCTCCGTGCATGACTGAGGCCCAGTGCATTATGGGAGTATTTTTTTGTAACATGTGGGAGGAGACCCGGATTGATAATGGAAAGCAGTAAAGGATTTTAATTTAAGATCTATCCCAAACCAATTCCGTTAGGATCAAAATGAAACTTATTTGGTGAGTAGTAATCTATCATTTTGGAAGTATCATTGTAGTGATAGATGTGTAAGTAACCGGTAATCTTAAAACCCCTTACATGTGTAGTTAAGACACAGTTCAGACGCAGTAACTAAGCCATGAGTCATTCAAATTTTTGTATTTATTATTGTCCCATACAATGTTACAGCATAAAAAATTACATGGTAGTGCCTTCTATCAAGACCAATGACCTGGTCATCCATATGTATAAGTTCTTATACATACTTATGCTTATACTTATACCTGTGTCAATTCTTATACATACCTACTATTAAAAACTGATAAGACCTGTCAGTTAGGGATCATTCAGAACAAAGTCCTGTTTGGTCCAACTCGTCATTCAGGCCTTGTTTGTCAGTTCGTATTTATTTATAATAAAAATTGGATGGTAAGAACATGTTCAGGTGACACATATACATTCAACTTCCACTGATTGTTACAGGTTATACAGAACTTTACCAGAGTTTCTGGTAATTCACATCTTTTTTATGTAAAACAAACCATAATAATTATGCAAAATATTCTCCATGCCCCTATATTTACATGATTATCTTTGCTTTCAAATCACCGTCTCTTCACTGGAGTTAAATTGTGTTAAGTCCATTCGGTACGTGACGTCTCAATCGTCTGATCCATTGTCGTTCCCTATATCTTCTTTGTCCCACTGACCACACTGTCCTACTTTCCAGAGGTGAAATCTTTAGGTTTTTGAGTCCATGAGCCCGGAAATGTCTCACTAGAGCCGTTCCTGTCTTGCGTCCATGTCGGATGTTATGGATGTGGCCATACAATCTTGACTTCAGTGCATTTTTGGTTTCCCCCACATATTGTTGATTACATTTGCTGCATTGTATGCAGTAGACACAGTTAATGGTTGAGTGGTTTAGTCCCTGTTGTGTGCAGAAACCCGTCTTGTTCCTGTACCCCTTAATCACTGGCTGTTTGTTTGAGAGGGTAGTTTTGGGGTTAAGGTTTGCTCTAACTAAAATGTCTCTGAGATTTGGGTTCTTCATGTATGCCGAAATCACCTTATGATTTGACATGCTTGTGTTGGCCATGACCGATTGAAAGTTTTTCTTAATGGTATGGTGTGCTCGTTTAGTGTGCGAAGAAAAGAAAGAAGTAAGAGGGACGATTTGGACATGTCTGTCTGTAGGTGTTTGTGTATTCAAGTCTTTTTGAACCCGTCTTAAGAAGGATCTAGAGTAGCCCCTTTTGCGGAGTACTCTGAAAAGTGTTCTTCTTGCCCCGTCAAAATCTTCCGTTCTACTGCAAATCCTTCGGAAGCGAAGGAGTTGTGATCTGATTATTCCCCCGAACGTGTGTAGGGGTGAAAACTGTCCTTATGCAGTAGAGAATGGGAGTCTGTGTGTTTAAAGTACACTCTGGTATCCAGTTTGTTTGTCCTAGCAAAATCTTGACCTTTGAAGGTTATGGTGTCCAAGAAATTGATCTCCCTTTCATGTAATGTCGGTTTAATCCTAATGGAAGGGTGGTGATTGTTTAGTGTGGTTACAAAGTTAGAGAACTCCTGCTTTGAATGGGTCCATATCCCCCAAATGTCATCCAGAAATCGAAGGTAAGTTAATGGTTTCTTCGTGCAGTTGTCCAACGCCGTTTGTTCCCAATCTGCCATATAAATATTGGCATATGCTGGAGAGAATCTTTTGCCCATTGCTGTACCCTTTACCTGTAAATAGGTCTGTTTATTGAAAGTGAAGTCGTTACATGTGAGGTTTATGTGAAGGAGTTCCAATATTTCTCTATCTGGTCTGGTTGGGTCCGGGTGATCCTGAAAAACCTTTTGGATGGCCCTCATACCTTTGTTCGTGTCAATATTTGTGTATAAATTCTCCACATCCATGGTGAAGAGAAACTATGCTTCTGGGACCCTGAGGGATCTGATTTTCTGGATGAAGTCATAGGTGTCCTTAATGTAGCTGGGGTGAGTAGTTGACAGTGGGTTTAGAAAATGATCAATCAATTCTGCTGATCCATAGGATTCACTACTGCAGTCTGAAACAATTGGCTGTCCCGGTGGTATTTGTGTTGGGATTGTCCATGTGTCTGGTGGTTTATGGATTTTTGGTAGTAGGTAGAACTGCCGTTGTCTTAGCGGGGAGGTACCTTTTAGGTAGAGGAGTTGTTTATTGGAAAGAAAACCTTTTATTTTTAGTGTGTCCAGGATCTGATGGATTTTGTCTGTTGTCATTGGGTATATGGGTTTGTCTAACTTTTGGTAATAAGTTGTGTCCTGTAGTTGTCTCAGGGCTTCATGAACATAATCCTTCTTGTCCATTATTACTACCGCCGAGCCCTTATCTGCTGGTTTAATCACAATAGAGTGCATTGATTGTAATTCCCTGAGAGCTTGTTGCTCCTCCAATCGCAGATTAGGTTTTTCAGCTTCGAGTATCAATCTGGAAGTTTCCCTTTGATCCATTCGAATCAGGTTTTTTAATTCCACTGGTAGATCCTTGTCCGAAGGTTCCCAGGTAGATTTCAAATGAAAGGGAGGGATTTCAGTCTTTTCTGCAGAACCATAATAACAAGCCAGTTTTAGCCATCTATGGTAAAGTTCTAAATGGCCCGCCAATGTCTGTTTGATGTTGGGTATGATATTGGTGTTTGGAACGAAAGAAAGTCCCCTCTCCAGTAATTGACAGTGGGCTTTAGTGAGATGTAGAGACTTTGCTAGGTTTATCACTGACCGTTCCCCATTTATTACAAGAGTTCGATCCCCTGGGAGATTAAAAAAGTCAACCAATGTGTCCACATTGCTTCGCCCATCTCGGTTGTCCATTGGATTTGATCTATTTCTGTATCAAAATGTGCAAAGTCAAGGTAAGGAATATAGTTGTTCGTGTCTCGGATAATCCGATTCAGTTCCCTTATGTTAGTATATGTTAGTATTCATCATGTTTTCTCTGCTTTTAATTGAGATTTTTATCCTTTGTTTTAGCTCCTTGTAATGGTGTGTTTTGTTTTAGCCTGTGCAGCACTTTGGGCAGCTCCCATGCTGCATTTTAAATGTGCTATATAAATAAACTATGCTATGCTATGCTATGTTCCGTTGAATGTTGGGATGTAAGTCTGTGGAGAAGTTGACGAGTGGTACAAGGAGTTTGGCAAAAGGGAAGGTGGCTCTAGCTGTTGACAACAGCCGAGTGACATATGTTTTGAGGATCTCTGAATTATTCTGATTTCTATCATACAATCCAAAAGACAGTATGACCCATTGGGTGTCATCTGTTGTTTGAGTGTTATTCCTAAGAATGTGGATTGCATGGGATAGGGTAGCTCCCGGAAAGCAGTCTACTTGGATCTTATCATCATTAATAAGGGGTAGATTGGCCAGGTTTGAGTCCCCCATGACAACTATTGGTCTTTGTGGAACCAAGTTCCAATTCTTAGTCCTGCTCCCATGGTGTTCATGTTCCGTGAAGAGTACCGGTTTCTCATAAAGTCGGTATAGTTTGGCCCACATTTGTTATTAGAAGTCTCCGGAGGACTCTGTGGGTAAGCTATTGGTGGTGGCGAGTTTATACGATTTGAGAGACGTTGGGGTAGGGGGTTATGGGCTGGTGCTGGTTCATCCCAGTCATCCAAGGTTAGATTGTTCAGCCATTCCTGTACAATTTGTGGGGTCTCTGTTTGAATTGTAGGATTGTAGGAAGAGGTGTCGGTCTGATTTTCCAAATCATGTGTTCAGAATCAGAATCAGGTTTATTGCCATTGTCAGTGAACAAACAATTCACAAACTAGGAACTTGCTTCGGTACTAATGTACTACATATAACATGAATAATAAGATTAAAAATAGAATAAAATATAATTATAAAAACTATAATAAATCTTTCAGCTATAAAAATGGCAGGTAATGGTACTGGGACTCCTGATGAGTATGGGACATTAAAGAGGTGTCGGTCGGATTTTCCAAATCATGTGTTACCACTTGTTGTGGTATTCCGGGGTCAGGGTCAATCTCTATTGTACATTCAACTTCAGACTCTATGGTGGGTTTCGGTATGTTGGGTCGGGTTTGGGTCCCTTGATGGGTGTGGCCGGTTGGTAGGGGTTCATTACACTCCCTATTTGGTACTACAGATTTGGTTGTGTCTGTGTAACAGACTGTTCTGGGTTTTTTGGGGTTTGAGGGTTCCTCTGCTTCGAGTCGTTGACGCTTGTTTCTGTTGATGGGGCTTTGTGGGTATGTGTTCAGGTGTGAGTCTGTCCTCACTTCCAGTAGTTCTAGTTCCCGTAATTCCTCCTGGGTCTACATAATAGTCTCCTGTTTAAGGTGTGGAAAACTTCATCGGATCCAATTTATTTATTTTTCAGTTATTGTTTGTTAGAGACAGGTTAAAGTTTTAACTTTAAATACAATGGTTTTTAATTGTTGAGAAGAGGTAAGGGGACGTGTTGAGCTGTACATAGAGAGAGAGAGAGAAATATGACATGATAGTGCCTTCCTTTGTAGTAATAGACCTATATAAGTGTAGTTAATCGTAAAATCCAACCCATGTGTAGTTAAGACACCGTTCAGGCGTGATAATTCGGCTTATTATTACCCTATATAATGTTACAGTATAGCTGTACATGTTTTATCTGTAATTTAAACGGGTTATCTTTATCATAGCCTTAACCCGTCCAAAGGGTCAGGTTTAGGGCAAGGGTGGGGTTAGGGTGGGGTTAGGGGTTAGGGGTGGAGGTGGGGTTAGGGGTGGGGGTGGGGTTACGGTAAGGGTGGGGTTAGGGTAAGGGTGGGGGTTGGGTTAGGGAGGGTCCTGCTGCCCAAGGCAGCTGGACCTCCCGTGCACAGACACCCTGCGTGTAGTCTGCCGGTCAGTCCACTATCTCTCATTGAGTCCTCCGGGGATATGTGTTTGTAACCTGTTGATCCATGTTTTTTCAGCCCTTTTCCTCTGAGGGGCTGACCACCTTGGGTTGGATTCCAGGACAGAGGCCGTCAATGCATCCCAGCCATGATGAATAAAATGTTTGACCAAGGGGATGTGTGTGTCTTTCTTTTGGATGATGTTGTAACGATGTGTGGTAAAGCGTGTTAGAATTGTGTTGGCTGTTTCTCCCACGTATCTAATTTTGCAGGTTTTACATGTTATTAGATACACACAATTCTTGGATTTGGGTCCCGCTGTCAGTGTGGTGGGGTAAACTGATTTGTTGGACTGGTTCTGAACCCAGCGTAGTTGTTTGAAGAATTCCCCGTGACCTTTGACCTTGTGCTCCCTTAGGGGTTTAATTTGGGCTTTCACCAGACAGTCCTTTAGATTTGGATTTTGTTTATAGGCCGCAATTACTCTGAAGTCAGTTAAGAGTTTTGATTCGGATTGGAATTTTGTAAAATTGTTTTTAATATTGTGGATCAGCCGTCTGGCTGATTTGGAGTAGGTCATGATGATTGGGAGCATAGGTGCTGTACTGGGGGGTCTGGACTCTAAAAAGGATGCTCTGCATGTCTGCAAAAATGACCTTGATTAGCCCCTGTTTTGCAGGGCCGAGAAGAGTGTTTTTGTGGCCTGTTCAAAATCCTCCTGTCGAGTACAGATTCTGTGAAATCTGAGTAGCTGTGATTTCACCAGTCCTGCGTATGTGTGTTTGGGGTGGTGGCTGGACTTGAAAAGTAGTGCGTGTGTGTCGGTTGGTTTAAAGAACACTTTGGTGTCCAACTTGTGAGTGTTTGTAAATTGTGGGCCCTTAAATTTGGTGGTGTCCAGGAAATCTACTGACTGAGTGTTGGTAGTGGCCTTAAGTGTGATGGACGGATTGTGGGTATTAAGGGTTAGGAGAAACTGTGTGAAGTCCTCTTCTGAGTGAGTCCAGACGCCCCAGATGTCATCCAGGTACCTGTAGTAATATAGTGGTTTTTTGGGGCATTTATTGACGGCCTCTGTCTCCCACTGAGCCATGAATATGTTGGCATAGGCTGGGGCAAATTTCTTGGCCATGGCTGTCCCTTTGATCTGAAGGAAATACTGGCTGTTGAATTCAAAATCGTTACATCTCAGGTTAATATCTAGTAGTTGGAGTAATTCTTTGTCCGGACGTTTGCTGTTTGGGTGATTAATGAGGATGTTTTTTACGGCTGTGATGCCTTCTGTGATGTCAATGTTTGTGTAGAGACTGTCTACATCCATTGTAAATAGCATCGCTTGGTCGGGTATGGTTGTGGATTTAATTTTTTCTATAAAATCATATGTGTCTTTAATGTAGCTGCTGTGTAGAATCGACAAGGGGGTGAGGTAGTGGTCAATGAATTCCGCCGAATGGTAAGTTTCACTCCCACAATCTGAGACAATCGGATGTCCTGGGGGAATCTCATATGGTTTGCTCCATTTGTCAGGTTACTTATGAATTTTGGGTAGCAAATTGAACCTCCGGGCTCTCGGTTCTGTTGATCCTAATAAATAATTCCTCTGTTTGGCATCAATGAATTTCTTTTCATATAGATGTGAAATGATTTTTGAAACCAGGGGGATTGTTTCTGGGAAAATTGGTTTGTTTAATTTTTTATAATAATTGGTGTCTAGTAGTTGCCTTTGTCCTTCCCAGATATACTGCTCTCTGTCCAGGATTACAATAGAGCAGCCCTTGTCTGCCGGTTTTATAATTATATTCCCATTTTTGGTTAGCTCATCCAATGCTTGGCTCTCCTCCCTGCTTAAGTTTGGTTTTGATCTGGACGTGTGAAGTCGTTCGTCAAAATAAATGAGGTCTCTATCAATTAGCCTATTCACCTCAGGTGGTAGAGAGCCAGCAGGGGGCGTCCATTGAGATTCTGAGGTGAACGGCTTGCTCTGTTTTATTTTGGTGGTGTTATTATCTGTGAAGTGAACAGCCAGTTTTATCCTTCTGTGGTATTTCTGTAAATCATATCTAAGTTGTAGTCTGTTGTCATCCATTCTGGTTTTGTTCCTGGATGGAATGAAGGTTAGACCCTTGGATAAGAGTGAACACTGAGCCTCTGAGAGCACAAACAGTTTAGACAAGTTGCAGATGTTATTTAAAGACCTTTGAAGCCCATCCTGCTGAGGCAGGCTCTCTGGGCTCTTTATTTTAAACACTCTCCCCAGTGATGGAGTAACCGGTTTGCAGTGAATTTGGTCCAGTGGACCTTGTCCTTTTTTACCTTAAATTTGCTCCGTTCCAAAGCGGGGATGCAGTGTCGGAGGCTGAGGATGAAGCTGTTCTGGTGTAACAGCATCATTTGTTCCTTGTGGGGTAGAGCTGTGGAGAAATTGATTGCAGGTACCAAAATCTCCGCATTGGGGCACTTTTGTGCAGCACAGTGTAGCGCTGCCCTGATCTCACTGATTAAACCCTTCTTATCTGTGTGACAACGGTTATTGATACCACAAGACAGGATTATTTGTTTCACATCAGTTGAAACTACAGCCTTACGAAAGAGGTCAGCAACATGCTTCCATTTCGCCCCTGGGAAAGAGTCTTTCTGTACATTCTGTGTGTAGTGGTTGGCAAATTTGCTGACATTTGAATCACCCACAATCACCCACTTTTCATGTAAATTTAATGACCAGTCACGTGTTTTATTGAAGGTGTTCTGGTGCCTGTGCGGCCTGTTTACCTCCGGGGGGGTCGTGGTCACCGCCCCTGATGTATCAGCCGTGGAGCAGGTGGGTTTGGGCTGCGACCGCAGGCTGTAGGGGAAGGCAAGTTGGCGCAGTGTGCTCATCTCCATCCTTCTTTGTAGGTTTCTGGATGGCACCAGGATGTGGCCACATCCGGGAGAGGTTCCCCGCTGTGGTTTCGGGCTGTTGATTGGGCGTAAGCTAAAGCCACGCTTGGATCCGCGTGGCTGTTGTTCGGGAGGGGGGGCTGGATCCTCGGGTTGGACGTCATCAGGCTGGGTCGTGGCGTCCTCGATGTCATCTGCAGCCTCAGCCTCTGTCGGGTCTCTGTGTATTTCTGCCACAGTGGTGGCTTGCCTTGATGTGACCCTTTGCTCCTCCGCCCTTTTTCTGACTCTCGTTGTCTCCTCGCACTGTGGGAGGGCTTCCGGTGTCGGTGGGGGGGCTGTTGTGATCGGAGACGTCCCCCGTGCAGGAGGTTGTGGAGATGGTTTCATGTCCAACGCTGTGGGCGACCATCCTGTGGCGATCGGCTCCGTCATGGTGGCGGACGTGGTCCGGTCCGGAGTTGGAGAGATGGTGCGTTGGGCAGGACTCCCCTGGGTTGTCGGTGGGGGCGGGTTGGGGATAACCGTGGGTCTCCTTCGGTCTTCCGTGTTCTCCCGTCTGTCGGGTGCAGCTGCAGGCTCATCCATCCGGCCAGACAGCACGTAGGTCTGGATCTCGTGGAACGTTTCAGTTTGGAACCGGTTACCCAGGTTCCGTCTGATCCACTTGGTCGCTATTTCCAACGGAGCTAGGAAGTCTCCGCTGTAAGCTTTTAAAGTTTCTTTCTCCGTTTGCACCTCGTCTTCATAGTGTTGCTTTAGGATTGTAACCGTGTTATAGGCCCATGATCTTGCATTTCCGTCTATCAGTGTGAGAGTTCTGCTGCTTGGGGCCGCCGGTTTAATCACCGTTGCTAGGTGCGTTGCTATGCGCTGAATTGCTGGTGGATTTCTGTTGGTGTCCGCCACATTTTTCAGGTGATGTGTGGCTTTGAGTAGCCTGTTCAGAACTCTAACTTTCGCAGCAAAGTCCAGGTCGTTGGATCTTTGTGTTTGGTTCTGATGATTCTGGTTGTGGGCGCGGGATGGTGCCCGGTTCTGTGCGCCTCTGTCGTTGCGATTCCATGTTCCTTGTTGGAACCAGTGGTTGCGCTCTGCGTGGCGTTCACCCGTCGGTGGTCTCCATGCATCCGTTGGTCCGGAACTGAGCGCCTCCGTGTAGGAGCGGTGCCTCGGAGGCTGTTGGGCAGGGCGCCGTCGTTGGGGGTATCCGGAGCTGTCTCGGAAGGCCCGGTGGTCAGTTTGTTCCTGACGACGGTTAGGCTGTTGTTGACGGCAGCGCCGTCCAGGCCTCCGGCGGCTGACCCGGGTCCATCCGTCGTCGTCCGGTTCATCCCCGTACTCCCACATCTGTGCTGAGCGCACCGATGGTTTTGTTGAAGATTTATTCTTCAACTTTCTTACCTCACTAACTGTGGTGGGCTATCTGTGTTAGCCGTGGAGTTCAAAAATGATTGAGGCTCACAAAGTGTTCTCTGGGAACTTTCTTTTTAATAATGCAAAAAAGAGGTAAAATAACATAAAAGTACATAATCTATTTACAGTGCAAGCTCATAATCGCGACGTTTCGACCCATGAATAGGTCTTCTTCAGGAGCTTGTGAGGAGTGCGTCCAGCTAGGTTGCTCTCCCGTAACTGAAAAAAAAAACTTTAAATAGGCTTGACCATAAGTTGCTACCTACACCATCAGAATAGAGTGGCTTCCCTTTAACAGGAGGTAGCTGGAAGAAATCTCCAACAGCCACTACACTGACATTCCAAAAGGTGAAAAGTCACCCGTTTGTTTAATCTGACGTAATCTACCATGAACATAGGACAACAGGTTATGATCTACCATTGATATTTCATCAATAATAAGACGCTGCAGATCACAATATTTTGTACGTAAAGAATTTAGTTTTTCTTCACCCAGAGGAGTGTATAGTTTTTCTTCACCCAGAGGAGTGTACGGTAAGCGTACATCCTTTACTATAGACAGTGTAGTGTGGATTATTGTTGCACCTAAATTATATGCTGCAATCCCAGTAGGAGCTGTCAATACTACACATGCATTATCAGGATGTCTACAGGTTGGTGGCAGTAATCTCTGTTTCATACTCTATTGCTCGAATTAAATGACTTTTCCCAACGCCCGCCCCGCCTGTTACAAAAACATGCAGTGGTTCAGGGTTATTACCATTAACTTTATCTACACACCACTGCCTGATTTGATTAAAAACAGAAAACTGTTTATCATTTAAAGACCTAATCAATGCCAGACCTTCACCTCATCGTGTTTCTCTTCTCTAGATGTGCAGTTTGGTTTGAACATGGAGCCAAATCTGGGATTACTTCTGCCTCGTCACTTACTGTTGGTTCTGATTCTTTCAGTATTTCAACACGCTCCAAACGTTCCATTTCAACTGCCGGACACAACTCACACCATGCATCTTCTAACATTACATCACCAACTATATTATTCACAGCATCCAAATGATCAGATTCTAACTCAAATTTACCCCGATTTAAATGTACAACAGCTTTTACCGAGTGGTTTGTTCTATCAAAAAATCTAATTAAACCAGTTCTGTAAAATTCCTCAAAGGTTTCACAGTTAAGCTTAAGTTCACTATCATGGTGATACGGCAAAAACAACTGCAACATGCTTTGATAAAATTTCTCTGAGTCTTTGGTTTCAGAGAAACGCGCGTAACGAACAACCGCTGGTTTAGTCTGAGTACGTTTTGTAACAAATCCTAAATCATTACTTAACTTTATAGGATTTTTACTTTTTTTGTTTTTACTCAAAACACGATATTCTGATGCAAACGTAGCCAGGCACATATCATTGAACACATCATCATTTGGCCTCCTCTTATAACGATCAACTAATCCGGTCATCCACATGTCATTTGAAGTAAGATCCTGTGATGCTGCTTTTTGCCTCAAAACAGAAATGGGCAAACTCATTTTCACTATATTATCACCAGTGGGAACAAACACAACTTTCCTAGAACACTCCTTTAGATGCATGTTAGTTAGCCTGTAGACTGCTTCCTGAGCACAAACATCCCGATTATGAAGGTAAACATTACCAAGACTCTTCAAGGCCTCTTTAGCACTAAGATTACCATCTTTGGCTGCTTCTCTTTGAGAATTAGCAAGCAGAAGGCCAATTTCCCGTTCACTTTTAGACATGTAAGATATTATGTATACACAGCATGCATAAGCATCGACGCAATACTGGATATCAAGATTAGCATTTCAAGCTTTTAACAGCAACTTGCTATACTGATTAATCCAGATTTCATTAACTTCCCTTTTCAAAACAACATGTGTATTTCGACTAAATTGTTTATATGCCATCTCAAATAGTTCCTGACTGATACCCAGGCCCTGAAACAGACCTTCTACACTGTTATATGGACAGTCTTCACTAGAAATAGCAGTCTTTACTTTAGTTAAAATGGCACTTGCTGCTTCTTTGTCCATTTCCTGTTTACGTGCTTTATCTTGAGACGCACAGGCACACTGTACAGTGCTATCTGTTTTGTCACACTTGCAAGTCTTCACTGCATCTTGATACTTTTCACCGCGAATAATAAAAGTTCTAACAGATGCAGGTCGTGGAAAATTAAAATGACAGTTTTTTTTCTTTCTACAAGTCTTTGAGTGCCGTTTAGAATGCTGCTGGACAGATGAGACGACTTCATGTAGTGAATCGTCTTCAGAAGGAAGTTCACATGTCACATATTCATCAACAAATGCAGTGACCTCCGCATCTGTGTTCTTATCTAAAATGGGAGCACTAGAAACCCAGAAAAGGCAATGACAGTGAGGAGAACCACGCTGCTGGAACTCAACACGATAATAATAATCTTTTATTTTACCAATGGGATTGGCAGGAGACATTATCACTTCCCTTAAGAAGACATGCCATCTAAAATCAAACATTCGCGCAGCAGTTACTGGATTCCTACGTAGGAGGTCACATTTATCAGCCCACTCCAGCTGTTCCACTGTCTCTGTTCTGCCTTCCTTTTTCAAAATACTATAAAGAAGGTTAGTCCACCTCCAGCTGTTCCACTGTCTCTGTTCTGCCTTCCTTTTTCAAAATACTATAAAGGTTAGTCCACCTCAAATCTGCCGACGAAAATGATGCGAACCAAGTAGGTTTGCCAAACATTTTTACCCAAGCCAGGAGGTCTCGCTGAGCAGATTGCCAAAAAGCAGGTGTGCCGCGAATTGGTTTAAGAAACCGGTAGCCATCATCAAACTCTAACAGCTTATTTAAAGAATCCTGATCCTGTATCAAATTACCCAACTTCTGAGATTCACCGCTTTTACCTTTACGCAAAGCTATAGAAACTTTGGACACAACTTGCTCTAGTTCAGACATGTACTGTGCAAAAAATATATATTCTACATTGTTAGCAAATTGACCATCAACATGAAGAAGCCTGTTGTTGAAATACTGATTCAGAGTCAAACGAAATTGTCTGCTTTCATAGTAAGTATTAGATCCTGAAGGAAACAAGACGGGAAAACATTTTGCTTCATTTGTAAAATCTGAAAGCAATTTCACTGGATTGTTACCTTCACCTGGAGCTACATTTAATGTTATCTACATACTGATCCAACGTTTCTTGTCCTATACCTACTGGCATGAGACAGGTGTCCTGAAACTTACAGTGTTGTTGTCTGTCATTCAATAACTCATCTTCTCCATCTATGCAAGTATCTTCATCTTTACTAGAACCACTATCCTCTTCCAAGACAGATGACTCATCTTCCTGAGTAAATGTGTTAATCCAAGACTCATTGAACTCTATATCTTTATAATGCAAATTATGATGTTTTAAATACTGAAGAGCTTCCTGAACATGCTCTGTGTCAACATACTGATAATCATAGTGTCCTTTATATGTCAATTTACGCTTTAACTTTACAGGTAATAAAGACCCCATGTTGGTATGTGGTAACAAACTGCAATTCTGCACTATATTTGCAGGTACACAAGTTACAGGACCATGAATTCCATTTTGTCCACCTTTAGGCAGAGCCAACATTTTCATGAATGGTATATTCATCGCTATTAAATGTTGCTCTAATGTATTTAAACGTGCCAGTTGAGGTGGGATGGGATCAACAGTCAGCTTGTTGATTGAACTTTCTGGGGGTATCTGACATTTACTAATTTTATAATGACACGTGTAACAGATGTACAATTTATTTCTACATACATTCAATTTGCAAGGTAATCTACATGCATCATTGCATTTGTGCAGATGATTGTCACTTACACATTCATCTGCTATAAGTGACATTTCTTAAATTTTTCTATAGTATTCTTGATTACAGTTTAAGACCTGATGTCTAAACAACAACCGTGAGCAGACACAACACACAAAATCAGGTCCATCTTTCACTTTCTCTAAAAATTGATCTACAACAAAATTAAAGTTTTGTGTATTTACTTTAATCAGCTTTCTTTTATGCTGGATACTTTCTATTAAACATGTTTTATGCTCAATATTAAGGTATTTCTTTCTACTCAGCTCTTTCATTTTGTCACGATGAGCGAAATTATGATGGTAGTTATACACACTCATCTTTTTAAGCTTTTCTTGATAAGCCAAATTATGATGGTAGTTGAAAATGGCCCTCCGCTTAACTTTGTCTTTGAGAGCCAAATTATGATGGTAGTTGAAAATGGCCCTCCATTTAACTTTGTCTTTGTGAGCCAAATTATGATGGTAGTTAAACAAAGCCATCTTTTTCACTTTCTCTTTATGTGAAAAAGAAATTTGTATTTAAATTTGGTCACACTGATCTTTTTCACTCTGTAAGCAACATTTTGCTTGTATGCATTTTTCTTCTGACTTTTTATTTTGTCTTTAACTGCATTTACCGTTTTATAATTAGAGGCTTCTGCGTAAGGCCTTTTTTGCTTTAAATATCTGGAAAAACTCTTCCTCGTTTTCATCTTTCCCATGTTTGGGTCAGCATTTAACTGCATCATAGTTGACCTTCTGCATTTGTTTACGTTGTCTGACAAAGAATCAACTTTACAAAACCCAAAACATGTTTCTTTATTACCCAGTCTTATGCAAAGAACGGGTTCAAAATGATTATTACAGTTTGATGAATATAGTCCCTCAGTGACAAAATTACCAGTTTGAGAACTATATTTGACCCAATCTGTGCCATTGTTGATAAATACGGGTAATCCTAAAACACTGGCTGTAGTTCTAAATTCTACTTCTGTAGCACAGTGACCGACATAATTCATCTGTGATTTTTTTATGTATTCTGACACAGAAGCATGTTCTTTTCCCAGAAAGTTCTCATACTCTTCATTTTTGGACATATGAGAAACAACAGCGAGTCTGATCTTACGATGGCCCTTCTGTGACCCACAGAATTCTGTGTGAATTTATAAGTTCATCTTCAACTATGTCTACATCTCCAGAAACAAAATCCCCATAATTCAACTTAAAAGTCTGTTCGCCCATAACAATTTCCTTTGGCAACTCTGGAACAGAAAGAAACACATTCCCAGCACTTATTATATTACTGTCACGCAAATATGTGTACAGCTCATCGCCCAAAACAACAACATTGTCCAACATGGCAAAATCCCATGAAAAACACTTTGTATGTTGTGCTTAGTTAAAGCAACAAGACTAATTGCTGCACACTGAACGCCGCCATATTTAAAACGCCCATCGCTCTGATTAAATGATCCTGTAAGTGAGCTTAAAATTGTATCATTGTCTACAATACTGTTGTCATCATCAATATTAACCACACTTGTGCTACATGAAGGAACACGAGATGATTCAGCAACCATCGCAGACTTTACATTCAGACGTTTACTCAACACCTGTGACACGTCTCTAGAAAAAGGACTGAAATGAAAATCTTTAGTACTAGCATCATCCATCTGAACAATATCCACTCCAGTGATCTCAAATAACTTCTGAGATCCCACCAGTTTACTAGAAAACCTCTGAAAATGTTGAAAAACATTATCAAGGTTCGCAAAGTACAGAACTACACTCTGTCCTATCGGGTCTACCATGCCGTCTGCAGAGCGTGCATGGGAATCTACTACAGCATAACGTCCATTATCACAAATGATAGCGCAAGTATTGCCACCTAAAGTCATAATGCAAGTTTCATGCTGTGTGCACATCTTCTTCAATCTATCCAGGAGAGGAGTGTACACACCAGCATCTATTAACTCGCCTTCAACTACATCTACATCTCCTGAAACAAAATCCCCGTACACAAGCTTAAAACGCTGTTCTTCCATGTCAATTTCCTTTGGCAAGTCTGGAACAGAGAGAAACTCATGTCGACCACTAATCTTTTAGTTGTCGCGTAAATCTGTGTACAGCTTATCACCTAACTCAACAACCTTATCCAACACGGCAAAATCCCAAGAGAAAACACTCTTCTGTTTGTGCTTTGTTAAAGCAACAACAGTAATAGCTGCACCCTGAACTCCCCCATATTTAAAATGCCCCGGCGGAGGTGGACGATTGCTGTGCTTAGCAGCATCTGCCTTGCGTTTGGACTCTTTGCCAGGCATGGTGAATGCTGTTTGAAACATAAAACACATGACAGCACTATTAGAAAAGCAACACCAACACTATAGATTTCTATGTTATCATGTGAGTCCACAAAAATAAACAATGAACAAGAGTCTGCTTCTAGGCCTGCAGAAAGAGAAAGAAGAGAAAAAATGGGACACACAACAACACAACAGGAGCAAGCTATCACTGTGTCAACTTGAAGAAATACAATCACACGATAATAATAAATCATTGTGCATTTAGTTGCAACGACAGCCTTAAGACATGTGTTGAACGTGCCCAAGCCCATACTTATGAGAGCACCGTGTGAGCACCTATGTGTGTACACGCGTTTGTTTATGTAAGGTTTCTCTATAGGAGCGTCCAATAGAGAGTGTGAGGGGCCACAGATCTGCCCCCAAAGATGTGTAGGAGACTAAGAGAGCTCCAAGTCCCAGAGATCCAGGCACTGCCTCAGAACACAAAAACCCCAAGGAGACCGCAACCAGAAAGGCCCCCGCCCCTTTGAGAGGCACAGAGAATCGCCCCGGGGGGCCACAACCAGCAACTGGCAGACCCGGGGGATATCAGCGGCAAGCCCACAGGCCCACCTGCAACCTCCCACCCACCGCCTGGGACCCTGCAGAGCCCAGGTACCCAGACCCCACCAGGCAGCCACCACGATTGATCAGGCAGATGCCAAAAATCTTAAACCCCCTGACCGGGGAGCCACGAACATTCAGGCAGACACTCCACACCAGGTGTGGCAGGGAGAGGGGAGACGAAGATCTATATCATCGAAAGAAGTCCCAGGAAAAGGGAGGAGTCAAAGGCCCCACCTGACATACAGTGGGGCAAAAAAGTATTTAGTCAGCCACCGATTGTGCAAGTTCTCCCACTTAAAATGATGACAGAGGTCAGTAATTTACATCATAGGTACACTTCAACTGTGAGAGACAGAATGTGAAAAAAAAATCCATGAATTCACATGGCAGGATTTTTAAAGAATTTATTTGTAAATCAGGGTGGAAAATAAGTATTTGGTCACTTCAAACAAGGAAAATCTCTGGCTCTCACAGACCTGTAACGTCTTCTTTAAGAAGCTTTTCTGTCCTCCACTCGTTACCTGTATTAATGGCACCTGTTTGAACACATTATCTGTATACAAGACACCTGTCTACAGCCTCAAACTGTCAGACTCCAAACTCCACTATGGCCAAGACCAAAGAGCTTTCGAAGGACACCAGGAAAAAAATTGTAGACCTGCACCAGACTAGGAAGAGTGAATCTACAATAGGCAAGCAGCTTGGTGTGGAAAAAATCAACGGTGGGAGCAATTATCAGAAAGTGGAAGACATACAAGACCACTGATAATCTCCCTCAATCTGGGGCTCCACGCAAGATCTCATCCCGTGGGGTCAAAATGATCATGAGAACGGTGAGCAAGAATCCCAGAACCACACGGGGGGACCTGGTGAATGACCTGCAGAGAGCTGGGACCACAGTAACAAAGGTCACCATCAGTAACACACTACAACGGCAGGGAATCAAATCCTGCAGTGCCAGACGTGTTCCGCTGCTGAAGCCAGTGCATGTCCAGGCCCGTCTGAAGTTTGCCAGGATGATACAGCAGAGGATTGGGAGAATGTCATGTGGTCAGATGAAACCAAAGTAGAACTTTTTGGTATAAACTCAACTCCTCGTGTTGGGTGGAAGAAGAATATTAAGTTGCATCCCAAGAACACCATGCCTACTGTGAAGCACGGGGGTGGGAACATCATGCTTTGGGGCTTTTTTTCTGCTAAGGGGACAGGACGATTGATCCGTGTTAAGGACAGAAAGAATGGGGCCATGTATCGTGAGATTCTGAGCCAAAACCTCCTTCCATCAGTGAGAGCTTTGAAGATGAAACATAGCTGGGTCTTCCAACACGACAATGAACCCAAACACACCGCCCGGGCAACAAAGGAGTGGCTCCGTAAGAAGCATTTGAAAGTCCTGGAGTGGCCTAGCCAGTCTCCAGACCTCAACCCCATAGAAAATCTGTGGAGGGAGTTGAAAGTCCGTGTTGCTCGGCGACAGCCCCAAAACATCACTGCTCTCGAGAAGATCTGCATGGAGGAATGGGCCAAAATACCAGCTACTGTGTGTGCAAACCTGGTAAAGACCTATAGTAATCATTTGACCTCTGTTATTGCATACAAAGGTTATGTTACAAAGTATTGAGTTGAATTTGTTATTGACCAAATACTTATTTTCCACCCTGATTTACAAATAAATTCTTTAAAAATCCTGCCATGTGAATTCATGGATTTTTTTTCACATTCTGTCTCTCACAGTTGAAGTGTACCTATGATGTAAATTACTGACCTGTCATCATTTTAAATGGGAGAACTTGCACAATTGGTGGCTGACTACTTTTTTGCCCCACTGTATACAGTCATACACAAACACAGTCATACACTCCCTCTCATGCTCACACATACACATACAACCAAAGACTTACAAAAATGCACGCCAGACACCCATTCATGCTTCCCATACACACCCTAGTCCCGGTACTGCTGCACATGGGGTACAACCATTACCGGTTACTAGAGTTTGACCCTTTCTGCTGGGGTGCTGATGAGCAGGCTCCCCCGCCCAACGCTGAGCACAGCAACCCACCACCCCAGACCCCAACCCGATGGCCAGATCCCCCTCCTAGCCTCCAGCCCCGGGAAGCCAAGCAACAACAGAGGTGTGAAAAGACCCCTAGTCTCCCTCCGCCTGCTCCAATATAGTGTTCGTTGATGAGGTGCTCCAATATAGTTAGTGTTCGTTGATGAGGTGTATTCCATGGCTGTGGTGAGCGGGCAGTGCGGGCATTTTCTGCCCATGCCAGCTGATGCCACCACACCACCCCACTTGCACCCACAGCCCTCGGTGTCT
The DNA here is from genome assembly GCF_043380555.1 of Nothobranchius furzeri. Classification (NCBI taxonomy): domain Eukaryota; kingdom Metazoa; phylum Chordata; class Actinopteri; order Cyprinodontiformes; family Nothobranchiidae; genus Nothobranchius; species Nothobranchius furzeri. Next base: position 43,557,965 of record NC_091754.1, read on the forward strand.
AAGTGCAGTTTAAAATTGGAAGTGGGCACCGGCACTCAGGAGGAGGCTGAGAAATCCCCCTGCCAACTGCTGTTGAATGTGCTCACTCTCAAGGCCCTAAGTGTGTGTTTGAGTGGTTTTACTTATTTGTACATTAAACTTCGCATGACTAAAAATAAACTTTGACAATATTACATTCAAATGTGGAAAATTGCAAGTTTCTGTTAGAAACAAAAAACAGAAGTGACCCAAATATGCACACACAGTGGTAGACTATAGTACATAGATTGTGCTATGTAGTGAATCAGTGGACTCCTTTGAAAAACAGCTGATGACTCACTTGTTCAAGCTGGCTTTTGTATGACCACCTTCACCACTCTCCTTGTTCTGCTCTCCCTACCTATTCCACCTTCCTCAGGATCCACAGATTTCCCCCTTTCCTAGTCACTCTCGCTTTCTTAACATTTATTTTTCAATCACAATTGTCTATCTTTTGCTCATTTTAAATATATATATATTTAACCATTTTCTAAATTCTTTTTTATATTTTTACATTTTTTTGTGAAGCGCCTCGTGATTTTTATCTTGAGGCACTATAGAAACATGTTTTTCTTCTTCAAGATCTACACGACTGATGGAAGAAATGACGTAGCAGCTGACCGCCATCTTGGATCGGTTCCCACTCACATCATTATACTGCGAATATAAAGTGACCTTGAAGTTTAAAAACCCATCCAAAATGGCGGAAACAGCGCCATCTTATATGGGAAGCCATTCAACACATTGCATACAATGGACGTCACTAGGATTGAGCTATGGGGGGGGGGGGGGGGGGGGGGCTTACCATGCAGATCTCCTCAGCATCAACCACCTGGTCTCTCTCCTGTTCCTCACTCACTCTCTTAAAAAAATCTTCGTATATCCACCTAGCCAACACATTGAAACACATTTTCAATTTCTAATGCAAGAACAAATGCTACTATGCCATTTAGTTTTCACTCACAACAATTGAAACAGCCATTGGTGGATAAATGGAACAGAATATGGACAACTGTTAGCCTAATATAGCCTATGTTTGGTTGGTCATGATGATGGCATTTTCCATAACGTCACATTAAGCTGCCAAAATTTATGTTAAAGTTAGATGAGTACAATATCTCCTTTCTTTACCATAGGTAAACATAGGAAATATTAAGCAATTGACAATCCACATGGAAAGAATTCATATAAACCTATAGGTTTTAATATATGTTTTGATGCAGCTTTTGAATGTATGTGTCATATATAAAACTGGCTGTTTACTATATTATAGATACATATATGTACCTATAATATAATATGTATATAGAAAAATATATAAAATAGAAAAACTGTCAATAATACACATTCGGCCATATTCTGATTCAGGTTTTTAGTGCGGAGTGATTTTTGTGTCACCAACTGGAGCGTGCAGTGCTAAATCTGCAAGAGCACAACCTGCTCTGCAGTCGTATGCAGCCCTCTCTCTGCATGCTCAACTCCATCTCTGCCTGCGCAGATCTCTCCCTGCTGTTGCTCAATTTGCAATTTTTAAAGCAATGTAGCCTCTCCGTCAGCCAATCAGACAGCTCTCCATTATGCAATCAAAGCATGTCCAGGAAATACTGCCAGGAAAATTGCACTTTTTTCAGATAAAGAGGACTTTATATAATTATTTAATTAGGTTGATTAACCCTCCTCTTTTCCTGGGACATTTCCACTGTTCACTTCCTTTTACACATCAAGGGATCATTTTTGTCTAACCAAACAGAGAAGAAACACTTTATATGTTGAAATTAAAAGTCCTCTTTAACTGACTAGAGTTCAATTTAAAAGTTTTAGGAATGGGCAATGTGTCATTTCTGGAAGTCAAATATGGTCACCCTAATCATGACACATGAATTACAACAAAGTATTTTGCAGGCAGTGGATGGTGACTGGTAGCTAACCAGCAGCAGAAAGCAGTTTAATAAGCTGTTAAATGGGTGTTTTTCTGTAAAGCAGTATTTCCTGGACATGCTTTGACTGGATAAAACAGAGTTGTCTGCAGGGCCGGCTTTGGCGACAGGCGACACAGGCGGCCGCCTGGGGTGCCATGTAATGGATAGGGCGCAAAATTTAAAAAAATAAATAAATAAAGTTTATTACATTTCTGTTTGTTATATGAAATGCACTCTCTACATACTCAAAATTCCCCTCTGAAATGACATGAAATTAAAACAGCAATATTTAAATTCTAATGATCTGGCTGCATGACGAGCTCCTGCTTGGGCCAGCGCTCCGACGCATTTGACCGTTAAGGGTGCCGTAGGTCACGTGCGTGGGCAGTACTGTCGAAGGACATCCTGTTGTCGCGTTTAAACTTTTGATATTTTATGATGAAAAGAACACCTAAGCCATCGGGATCAGCATTCCGAAAGCGAAGGAAGGAGGAAGAAAAAAACGGGCCCAAAGCAGAGGTATGTAGACTTTATAAATGGGCAGTCTCGCCTTGGGCACCAAATTACCTAGAGCCGGCCCTGGTTGTCTGTGATTGACTGTTGGAGAGGCTACTTGTTGAGGAGAGCAGGGACTTTGCATGCGCGGAGACAGAGTTGAGCCCATAGAGAGGGCTGCAGGTTCTGTTTGTGCAGACTCATTACTGTACGCTGAAGTTGGTGGCACTAAGTCACTCAATGAATTGGCTCGTTAATCATGTCACTTCAGGGGAGTTTCCCGACCATTTTACTTGACTTCAAAGCTTTTCATTATGGATTGCGGCATGTAAACATGCTAGCGGAGTTATCATTTGCATGTTGGTGCGGTAGCATTTTCCTCTCTCGTCTGAACTATAACCTTGAAATGTTAACGGTGTGCTGCTGTTGCTGTCTTACCCTAATGTGATGTTGACATGACGTGATGTTACATGAGCGCTGAGCAGGGTTTGCTCATCGATATATAGGTTTTGCTGTATCGCCCCTGCCCCCTGACTTGTCAACAAAGCTGAAGTGGAGGAAGTCCTTTCTTGATACGTCCTGTGTGTGACGGTGTAGTTCTATATTCATTAATTATTATTTCTGTTTCAGACTAAAAACTCCTGTACCAACTACACGTGTCGTGATTGTGTTGAGCATGTAGATGTGAACAAATTTAAAAAAGTTAACAGAAAAAAATAAAATAAAAAACCCAAAATGATGGGGGGGGGGGGCTTGTGATTATTTTAGGGGGGCTGAAGCCCCCTAAAACAGACCTAATGACGTCAGCGTTGTATACGTTAGATGGACAAGTTCCCTTGCATTTTAAGACTGAAACACCCACCCAATATGGCGGATGGGCCATTGCTTCTCAAACGCACATGTATGCATTTACGTCTTTATTGCTATGCAGAAAAATGTTCAAGTATTGACTATTAAATAAAACGTGACAAAAATGACCCACAAAACGAAGATGTCCACAACTTTGTAACATAATTCAGCAATCAATATTGAAACCGTTACATTCGTCTGCGTCAGTGCGGAGACACACGGAGCACCTCCGCAGTCAATGGACAGAAACCACAACCGTCCAACAGGAAAGGGAGCAAGCACAACTTCTGTTATTTCACAATAAATCGATAACAAAAAGCATTATTTTTTGTTTCATATGCATAGGTTTAACAACTTTTAACAACTATCAATGGAGTTGAACTTTAAATGCACAAAAATAAGCCATAAATACAGTTTCCACTATCAAAGTACTCACACTTTGTTGATCCAAACCCTGCTGATATCTCAACACAAATGATGGTCAGCTTAGCACACTGTGCAAACGCTTTCACTTTCTGTGTAACTGAATCCACAACATCCAACCAGTTAGCTTTACTCGGTTCCAAATTAAATCACAGGAATAATAAAGCTGCTTGCATAAAGATCTACACAGCAAATATTTATCAATTACTCACCACAATTAAAAGTGAACACGCGAGATGAAAACAACTACAATTGCTTAAAAACAAACAAACGATACAGATAACAAGAAACACAACAGAAAATCTCTCAAATGCTGCTTTGCAACGCTTTGAAAACAAGGTGAAAATCCAAGCGTACGTGGGCACTCTCGGACGAGTCTTGTAAAAAGACGGTTAGTTGCGGCTTGGTTTAAACACTTATCCAAACTGTGAGCCAATTAGTGGGATGGAATACATCACATGGAAAAAAAAAACTACCAATAAGATTGAAGTCTATAGAAAAACAGAGAACCAATCAATAAGACGTAGTCAGACTTTTGAATTTAGACCAATGAAATCTTTGAACAAAATGCGTTAACCTCCAATCAGTGAGGCATAATCGGAAATTTCAAAATAAACCAATAAATTTCTTGAACGACAGACCAACGTTACATCCATCTCTGATTGTCGAAAAAACTAAAACTCTAACTAAAAGTAACATTCTACTACGGGAAAATCCAGTAAACAGGATCCCTGCTAATATCTAACCTTTTGACTTAATATAAACATAACGTGACTTTCACACATCACAAGGGTACCATTTTCTGCAAGTTTATAAACTCTAGAGCTTATGCACGAACCACTCCCATTTTGCTAAATGGGCTGCAGCACTTCCTGGTTGTCCACAGGTACTGCTAACCGTGACCGTAGTTTTCTACACGTTGCGAATATAAAAGTTTCAGATAACCATATAATATACCGAGCGACTTCTAAAACTCTTGCCACAAAAAAGAATGAGTGACTTAAGCTGTACGCCTCATTTCATGTCTGTGTCTACGAAGGTATGTAAAGCTGATGTTTACGTTAGCTTCGCAGCTAGTTACGGATTCACTTAGGAATGTCGTAACAGATCGAAATTGTCATTGTTCTGTGTTTATTATTTCCTTGATAAGACTCTTGTATGAGCACAATGTGTGTTTTTAAAGTTTTATTTCATTTTAGCCAGTATCAAAGACAGGGTGACCGCAGCGTCAGCATCAGAGCCGAATATCACAGAAATGTGCGCAAAAAACGAAATTAACAACCAGCTGGCTCAATGTTGGTGATTGTTGTGTGTTCGGTTAAGCGCTAGGTCCTACCTGTTCCACTTGAGGGACAGTATTAATCAAGCCTCTCAGGAGAAATGTAGAGTAATAGACTGTGCATCTTTGCATATGTTACTTCTGGGACGAGGCTGGAGTTAAGATTCCGATTCCAGCTTTCGATTCGGGAAACGGCTAAAAAGCCAATACACCCAATTTTTCTCTACTCTGACCATTTTTAATCTGCTCTAGCTCAAACTACAACAGCCACACTGTTCAAACCTGTTCTAGATTATTCTACTATAATAGCAGATCAAATTAAACACAGTGTGGTATTTGTGAAACCTTTTCCTGATTTGTGAAACTTCAACTTCAAGAATGGTTTATGGCTTTACCAACGGAAACATTTTAATATATATTTATTATTATTATTTATCTAGTGTGCCCTTTGGGTACTCTGCTCTAAGACAATATATGTTAAGAGGCTCGATTAGCAATCCATGCTTGTTCAGGGTTCAGAGTAATTCTCTTCGTGTAAAAAGATTATTTTACACAATATTTGGCTCAGTCTATACATTTTTTTGTGCATTATTATACAGCCTACTTGATAGTGTAACATAGTCATCTTCTGATACAGATAGTCTCATGTGCATCTGTCATTTTCAATATTAACAGTTATAATTTACCATCTGTATTTGTCAATGTATCTAAAACTGCTTTTCTTTATACTTTTGTGCACATAGAACTTGGTCCTCATTTCCAATCCATGCACCTGTGTAGCTGCCACTGCGATGTGCAACCGCACTGTTGCTTTGCTGTGTCAAACAGCCCACTCAACCTGCAAACTGTACGTCCTCTTCATGCCTACACAGAGACCGACCAACTGTAGCACGAGCCGAAACACAAGTAAGTGATCAGATGTCATTGGATCACCTCCTGTTCTACTCATCACCTAAAACCCTAGTGCATTTCCCCTCTGCCCTTTAACAAAACACCATAACTCATTTCCATTTTATTTTCATCATTCACATATTGGCTTTGCAGAGTTAAATTATTAGCATGAAGTGCCATTGTTCCATTCTTTCCTGTTGCTGCAAAGCATATAAAAACATCAGTGTTTTGTAAAAAGAACATTTTAGTTTTGATTTTCACAGAATAGTTATTGATAAATTTGTCTTGGAAAATGGATAGTTTTGTTCAAGAAAACTATACTAATAACTTGTATTTTGTTTCACATGGTAGTCACAATCATATCCTTAACCCTCTGGAGGCAGGTGTTGCAGATTTACAACGCTGGTTACTCCACGTACGTATTTCATGAGCATTTTTTCACTCAGAAGTACCCCTGAAGGACTTAGTTGTTCGTCTTTCATCAAAACTTATTTTAAGCCTGAGAGGGTTAAAACCGGTTTTACAAATATGTCCAGTTAGAGATATTTGCTTTCAAGTTGAATAAACGCAGAGCTGAAAAACTCTATGCTAAAATGTTGTTGATCTTTTGGTAAAAGGTATAAAAAGTGTTACATTTGTACTGCTACATTTTAAAATGAATTTATGTACAATGCATGTCTGATTTCACTTTCATTTTACTCTATTATATTCTATTCCCTTCACTGTTAACCATGATAAAATCACAGGGAACAATAAAATAAATTAATTGAATTAATATTTGATTTGTATATTTTATCTTTATAGAAAGTGTAAAAGAAAACCTCCTTTGCAATATTTTGTGGCATTTTTAAAAATTTAATTATGGCCAATATGATCTCATGCTTTTCTGATATGAATTCTGATACAAAACAGAATGAACGTAGCAAATTAAATTACAGAAAACTCGCCTGAATTGGAAGTTTGCTAGTTTACTATTGCACCTGCACAAACATTGAAATAATTTATCAAATTCCCTAAAACAATCCCTGGTTAAAAGAATCACTACATTACATCTATATCTTAGTCTCATACACAAACATCTAATTTATTAGATTGACTTGAAATCATGCATCATTTATTAAATTATGAGATTTTTAATTTACCTTTTAATGTGAAACAATGTTTAGAGAAATTTAAATGAGACTTTCATGTTTTACTAGTCCAATCTACAATTGCATTGGGTACTGTGCTTGAAGACACGTGCAACAGGTAATATTAAAGGAAACATACTCTCATAAGCTAAAAAAATCCAGGATAGTAACTTATGAACTATTGTACTTTAAATATGATTAAAGCAGTATGCGAGAGGCACACACAAATTAATACTGCATTTTCACTAATAATGTCATTGAAATTTAACTTGTTTTACTAGACATAAATTATACTATGCTGTTTGGAGTACTACATTATATTTCTTGATTAAACAAATACATTTTTCCCCCAAATTTAACTTCTTTTTGTATTTTCCTTGGTGGAAAATGTAAAAATTCCAAAACATTACTATTGCTGAATGTATACACACATTTAAAACTTTCCCAAAAGCCACTACAGAAACATAAAATTAAAATTAAGTTAAATAATAATACCATTCACATTAAACTATTTAATTGTTCTAAATATCGAACACACGTCTTTCAAAACCACAATTCTAATTACACAAACTTTTATTATAAATGCATAATAACAATGATGCAAAAACTTAATAAAAACACAAAATAAAGCTTGAATACTTTATTTTTCATATCAAACATTATTTCTATAAACACACACTTCTAATATATATACATAATCAAAACAAGACTGGCAAAACTTCAAATGACAAATTTTTTTTGCATTTTATTCACATATTAAACACACATCTTTAATAACAACTCAAGCCACACTTCTAGAAAAACACTCTTCTAATATGAACAGAAAAACCAATATTACAAAAAAAAAACATTAAATAGAACTTACACCTCTTGTGCAAAGTCATCTTCTCGACAGACAAGATAAACTACAGCAACACGATCTTCAGGAACTTCCACAGTGGCAGATCCATCACAATTCATGTCAACTGTGCTTGTGGAAGCATCTTGTCGTTCTAAATATATGCACCACAAAAATTTAAAATTCTATACAACATCAACTTTTAACAATTGTCAGCTAATATAATAAATACAGATAGTCCTCTTTACTTAATGTTTAAACATTGTCCTGCCAAAAAACAACCACCAGCACCAAAAAAAACCCATCACATACACAACATTTTTGGACATAATTGAACTTCGTTTATGGCACACATTTGCTGAGACATTGTTTCCATAAACTTCTGCAATGTCCCAAGATTAATTTCCATCCAGAGTTGTATTAATTTTCACCCAAATCTTACATGAATGATAATAGTGTCTGATTGCTGCACAAAGCCTTATCCAGCACACCCCAAAGACTCTCATGGAGGTTTTTCTCTTAGCCTGGCCTGGAGGACTCTTCTTCTGTTTAATTCTGCACAGAGAATGAGTCTGGAAACTCTCCCATGCAAATAACCCCACACTGTAAATTGCATTTACGCCTTTTTGTTGTCCCAACATTTGATTTCATGTTAATATAACAAGGCTTTTGTATTGTTGTTGTTATAAATTAGAATAATTAGTTAAACACATCTCAACAACACTAAAAATGTTAAACAATAATTTTATGTCCTGTCAAATAAATTATCCAAGTCTACTTGACTTTTGAGCATTAAAATATATGTCCACTGGGTGGCGGTAAGTGGCGCAAAGTTTGTTTCGCATGTGCCTATGATAACGGAAGAAGAAGTCAACGGAGCTCTCAGCTCATTCAAGCAGTCTTTCACGCGTGCAATGTTCTGTCCAGAAGGACTAACGACTCCATTTAGGGTTAAAACCAACTACTTTGTCCATCTAAAGGTGACACTGAACCAGTTCAACAGAGGCCCACCACTTTGGTAAGTTTTCTTTGGGTTTATGTTCAATTTGAATTTGTTAGTTGTTAAATAGCATTAGCTTGATTAGTCATAGTGAAATGAATAAATAAAAGGTCTGAACCTGAAAGTAAATCGTGTAATTCTAAGTTTAATGTTGAATGCAACTTAGTATATCTTATATTTGAATGTTAGAAGTAGGTAACTCGCTGTTTGTTGGTTAGCATAGCAGGGTTGGCGGGGAAATTGTTTTGGGAAATGTTTACTCGGTAACACGTTAATTAACCTTTTTTCCGAAAATGTATACTCATAAAATTAAGCTAAATGCTCAAAGCCGGGTCCACATGTGCGCATCTGTGGCGCGAAACAGCAGCGGAATCTCGCAGCATCTCAGCCGTTCTCCTCGCTAAACTCCGTACGTCATGTGACCCTCAGAGAGTAGACGCCATGCGTTTACTTCACACTTTAAAACCGAATAAATTGTTTTATATAGTCAGTATTCATTTAAATAATGAAACATAAATAATTAATCAAAATATTAGGTGATACTTGCAAGTTAGTTCTGTGAAATGTTGACCTCATTAATCATGAATTATTTACCTAAGTTTTACCTATTTCAGATTCTATTTTAAAGGTGCCCATGATGAAAAGGCCTTTTACACCGTATGAAGTGGACCTGTAAACTTGGTACTTTTTTCTGTGGAAATCGTAAGTGCATCATTGAACCTTATCAAAGCAATCACAGACATTACGGCAGAACTTGCCCTTTGCCCTTCATTTACAATTACTGCTCACAGTATTTCAGATCCAAACAATCCTTGCATGTCCATCTGAGAGATCATGGACTCAATGAATACACTAACGGACTAATAAGCTTTAAGGTAAAATGTTTGTTGTTGTAAAATTAAAATTGTACATGTGTTGCAAGTTGGCAACAAGATTTTTTTTTTTGTTCTTGAATGTTTCTCAGCCTGGTATTTGGAGCACCTTCATTGTTACGAATTCTGCAAGAAAGATCCAGATCAACTGATGGCCACTGAACCCAGTGAACTAAACCACTACCTTCCACTGTCATCCTACGCTGTCCAAGGCCGACTGGTGATTTCTCCAAAGGTGTTTCTTGTACATTGAGGTGAGTTATTGTATTTTGGCTATTTTTGTTCTTTCTCCAAATGTTTGTCACCCTAAAAGTAGTAAATGGAGCTCAACTACTTCCATGAATGGTGTCAACATTTATTCATCTCTGAGCCATTGGATGGTACTTAATGATACAAGACAGTACTAAGAGCTCATCACAAAAACATGTTTTTGTAAGCTGAACCTTGTAAAATTTTAGCAATATTGTCCACAGACAACCTTGTAATGTAGCAAGTTGGTGAAATGATGGACATCACATTCCCCCTACGAAGAAAAGAAATAGTTGAAAATCAACCTCTTGCGGCTGAAGTCAAAGAAAGGTGGCCAGCCCTGTTCAAAGAACAGCAGGTACATTTCGATTTTTCTCTTTCACACATTTGTCAACTTTTTGTCTTTTTTAAAAAGTTGTTTAAAGTTGCAAATTTTGTTGTTGTCACCTTCAATTACAGATTGAAGCAGAGTTTGCTCGGCTGACATCTGTTGACCTCAAGAAGTCTTTCTTCAGTGGACTGGATCAGCATTTGCTAAGGTTCCTGGAGCTGTTCAAGGCCAAGAGTGGGAAATCAGCTGGACTAAGCAGGCAGCTTAAATGTCTTGATGACGTAAGCAAATAGATGTTCACATATTTTTGTTAGTATTAGTAACATTTCCTTTGGAGATTATTTACAGTTTTACCGGTTTTCAGTATTTAACAGTATTTTCTATTTTCTAATACAGAGAAGAAGAAAATTATGTTAACATTTTGTTGGGTTATTGTCTTTGGGTGAATAGAATTCAGTCATGCCTTTTAGGAAATCCATCAAATTGAAATTATCTTTGAAACAATCTGCCTGTGTAAATTTAGCAAAAAAAAAAAGCATGTTTCTACACAAAATTACCACAACCCCGGTAGCTTTCCTATAGTGATAGGTCAGAGCTGGAAAAACTTATCAGAAAAATTCTATTCCAAAAGCTATAGTATTTAGAATAAAAAAAAAATGGCTAAAGGCTGCCAAATCCCCCCTCCCAATAAAACAAAAACAGAAAAACTGTCAGTCAAAACAAATTCTGTAGCAGACTTCTATTGCAGTACAGGTTTGTAAGAAGAATTTGAAGTGAAAATGTCCAACTAATCAATTGAGTATAGAAAACAGAATAAAAGAATCAGGATATCAATAATTTGTTATTCTCTTTATAATTAGTTGTTTTGTCTTTGTTTTTTCTCAGTCCTCTATGCTGAGGCAGAGGTCAGTTGTTCTTCCGGTGCCTTCCGTATTTTCTCAAGGATGATCCTTCAAATGCATTCAAGACTGTTCAGGTGAGCATTTGTATCAAAAATGATCTGTGAACAATTTCTTTATAAGTGAAAGTAGTGATGTGATATTAGATGTAGTTATATAAAGAAGGGTTTTAAAGCCATACTATGCAACTTTTTCACATTATTAAATCACTTTCTGGAGCCAGTATGTGCTAAAATGAACCTTTGCTGGGTTGATGAAATGTCACACAGACCCTAAAGCTTGGTTTATGCTTGACGCATTCACTTTCCGCACGGTGATGCGGCTCGTGGATGGAACACGCTTCACAACTCGCAGCGTTTATGGTTCGTGCGGCTTGTCTCTGCGGTGAGCCAATGTTCTCCCAAACTGTAGGGGGCAGCATGGAGCTCTACGGCATGCATCCAACACTACACCATAGTAGAAGTAGAAATTACTGTTTATAACATGGCATTTCAGCATTTTTAACAGCGTCCTCGTCTTTTCCGACAGTGTGAGCTATTTCTCTCCAAGAATTATTAACAACAAGTTGATCACGGTGATCTCTGAGAGCTGAATCATACAAATGTCTGTATATATGAACCTCTGCCATATTGGTTCTTGCCGGTCCGCCATGTTTTTACGCGTCCAACTGTCCGCGTGGTTAGAAATTTTCCTAGGTGCGCGTTGCGGAAATTTTGGGCTGTGTGGAGATGCGGTGGAGGGGCCTGGTTGTTAAAATGACGCAACTTTTCCACGCGGAGCTGTGCGGACACGTCAAGCATAAACCAACCTTTACCGCCCTCTGTTCTGCAGCTCTCCTCAATGAGAGGGGGGATGGGGGCGTTGCACACGTTCCGCTGCTGTTTCTCACCAGTATCAGCTGATGGAGGACTCTAGCTCCGTTGTGCCGTTCGTGTCAGCGGACACGGTCGGGGAGGGGGGCGGGGCATGACGCTTAGCCTGGCGGGTGGGCAAACAAAGCCTGCTAAGCGCTGGGGGAAACCCTGAAATATGAAAAAGTTGCAACGTATGCCTTTAAAAGGGCAAACTCACAGCGAGGAGATACGTTTCAATTCTGCTTTGACCACAGACAGACACCAGGGGGCACTAAAAACAAGCAAAACTGCCTTGTCTCCTTTTAACAAGGTTGTCTGTAGAATTATCCAAATATTGCAAGGGGTCATAGTGAGAAATTTGCTTTATAACTTGTGTAGGCCATTGACGAGGAAGCCACATTCACTCGGGGAATGCAAGTTGGAGTTCTGCTGGTGAAAGATGGAGAGGACATCATTGCCACATCAGTCATTCTTGAGGAACAAGTGGTCCTGCCTGATGTGGAGGACATTCCTCATGCCATTGCTCTACTGATGGGTCTGCTTTTTGCCTTTAATATAGACTATCCAAAGGAACTCAGGTACACATTTGAAGTTTTTCAAAAGGTCCTGATGAACATCGGCGGAGGTCAGTGTTCCTCCCTTGTGCATGGTTTGAGAAACAGACTGTTACAAAAAACCATGTAGATTCTCCTGAAATGTCTCATCTCATGACTCATGGATGTCTGAGCTTTTTGAAAGCATTCAACGTTTCCTGTTAAACATTGTTCCAAAGGTCATATAGAAGTTTGGCACATGGTTTGGAATTCTTGTTTTGTTATTTCATCTGTTTAGGTTTATTCCATCAGAAAATATAGTCATATTGGTTCAAAGCCAATCAAATGCATAGGTTGATAAAAAGTATTGCAATAAAGAGGTCAACATAAGACCAAACGATAGATGACAAGATTAAAATGTGCACTATTTGTTTAGAACTACTATTTTGAATAGTATCATTTTGAATTTTATTTTATTGTTTTTATTTGTGCAAGGTTTTGTCAGATGCTTTAAAAGTTTATGCACTTGAGTTAATGTGCAATGACTTGTCTCATTTAAGACACTAAATATGTTCTAACTATAAGACCTTGATAAGCTGCTGTGTTTATTAATGTCCTTTTTGAGTGCAGACTGTTCTAAAAAGTTTTCACTATTCATTACAAAACAAAACAGCTTCAGTAAATGTTGCAGAGCTGTAACTTCATTACTACTAAATAAATAAAAAAACTAGCTGAGTTGATGAACATGTTTGTATTGTTTCTGTTTTTGGAGGTGAAATTTATCACTAAATGGATCATTTTGTGTGAAATGTACATAAATTAATCATGAATGTTTTAAATTTCCAATATACAGTGCCCCCATCTTTTTTCGATATGGCAAATGTTTTAAATTATTTAGTTAAGTTGACTTAAACATTTCTTCCAAATGAATTCATACTTTAAAATTGAGTCAACATACATTTATGGATTACACGGACTGTACCAGTCAGTTCTCTCAATACCCAAACTTGTTTTGACAACGTAAAATTATTAATTGTGGTTAAAGTTAAAAAAAACTAAAAGAAGTTGAATCAACTCTTGATTATAAATTAAACTAACTTAAAAACATGTTGGTATAACAAGAGAGTTTAATTTGGGATAAAATATGGTAATGTTAAGACAACAAATTTTGTTTTTTCATTTAACTCAAAATTTTAATGCAGCCCTTTCACTCGTATTTTTAAGTTGAAACAATATGTTTTATTTTACAGTGCACCCTCTGAGAATTCTAACCAAACCATTCAGCTCTGAGCAGCAGTATGTCACACACCGCAATGCTCAGTTTCTCATAAACAATGAAGATGGTGTTTGAAGTGGACTTTGCCGCAGCTCTTTCCTCTTGGACACGTCTTTAAAACCACAACAACAACAACAACAACAAAAAAACCACTACAAGCCTTTCTTATAAACATGCTTCCACCATCACCAGCTACCCTTTTTGACTACATTTAAAATACTACAGCATCACACAGTACAGTCGGCATGTCTGCATTTTTCTAACTGATCATTTTTGAGCTGGTTAGTTCCACCTCTTATGTGCCTCTCTACCTTTCAGTAACCAGATGTATGCTATACAGTGCTGATTGGCTCGACTATAATTCTCAGAGGGTGTGGTTAATTGCATGCCAGAGGTACCAGACTTCCTCTGTGCAGAATTAAAGAGAAGACAAGTCTGACAGGCCAGGCTAATTTTCTCTACTTGATGTCAATTATTTGACATTTTTCAAACAAATTTACATCTTTTCCACAACCACAAGATATGTATTCCATATGGTTGTTTGAATATTGCAAAATAATAAATTGCACCAATTGACATTACGTAACTTGATACCAACTGAAAGTAGTCACACAGGCATTAGTTGCTCACTTACTTAAGTCCAAGTGTCCACTTTTTGGGGGGTCCTGGCAATGTACATATGCATCTGTAGCAAAACACTTACCATCTTGCAGAAATGCTGACATCGCTTCCAACACTTCCACACACATCTGGGACTCCACAAGCTTCTCTTTGCATTCGCTGATTTGTTTAACCAGAAAATTGTTTCTCTGTTGAGCTGCTTTCAGTAATTGATGTTTTTAAGTGGCAATAGTAATTAGGTCCCTGCAAACTTCGGACACTTCTTTGAAAGTGTGTTCTTTGGAAACACCTGGGTCCAAACTAAGATACTGCAAAAATAAATAAATAAATAAATAAATAAATAGAAATACAATTTAAAAAATTTAAACAAACATTACAATTGATTTTTTTGTTTTAAAAATAAATACCAAAGCAACATTAGTGCCACCTAATCAATAATACCACCATCTACTTACATTGATTACAAAAACAATATTTATATACAGTACAGGCCAAAAGTTTGGAGGCACGTTCTCATTCAATGTCTTTTTATTTTAATGACCATTTACTTTGGGAGATTCTCTCTGAATGTGTTCGTATAACGTTTTGCTGGCCTCAGTGAGAATCTCCCAGTGAAATGGTCATGAAAATAAAGACAACACATTGAATGAGAAGGTGTGTTCAAACTTTTGGTCTGTACTGTATGTGCCTGCCAAAGTGATATTTAATTATAATTTAATCAAATACAAATTTTAAAATCAACCCACTGCTAATCTTTCTATCTACCTAATTGTATCAAACTAATTAATTCCTAGTTTCAGCTACTTCTTTACTTTTACTATAAGTTTTTTGTATTACATAAATTAACTCATGACAAAACTGCTAAATTGCCCACTACACTTTCACATACTTACACAGGAAATTTGTGCTCTATGCGTGGCAGATTGAATTTCTTCATCATTGCATTTCGGAAATTTTGATGGAGAATATGTGGACATTTTCTGAAAAACAACAAAACAAAAAACAGCCTTAAAAGTAATTCTGTTTCAATATTCTCAGCATTTTAAATGGACTGCTATTAGAAGATTTACAAACATTTAAAATGGTAAACATTACATACTTAAACCTTTCAGTTGTTTACCAAGCATTTCAACATTATGACCTAAAACCAGTTTGTGTTCCACGTCTTCAGTAAAACACAGGGGAACATCAGACCCAGTGGGTGTCCGTCCTGACTTTGTCCACCAGGAAGCAGCATCGAGTACACTCCTGAAGCAAGAACGCGGGCTGCTGTAACCGTAGACTGCACAAAAACGGCCTTAGTTGCTCTCTCTACGTTGATTTAGGAGAGAGACATCCAGTATGGCGGGGATGCTGCTACGCTCTCCAGCGCTCAATGGGGCATCTACTGTACGTATTAATTTATAGGCCGGTATCAGTACAGGATCTGCTTGGGTGCAGGATCGGCTCGGGGTCCTTCGACTGCCGATGACATCACATTACTGCAAATCGACTCAGCTTCCATGCACGTTTTGGAAAGACATCAGCAGTTTTGTTAATAAATTCTTGTTTGTTAACACCTAAATGTTTTCTTTATAATTGTAATTTGTTAATAAAACACCATATTATCTTTGTTTTGTAAAGAATGTAAATCTGCATAAAACCAACATATGGCTGATGTTAATAATAGTTACTGCTAAATGAACACAAGAGAACATATAATCATTGGTAATGTGTGTGATGAGAATCTGACTCTGCAGTTCATTAGATACTCCAGATGTTCCTGTTATCTGCTGCTCACCCCTCCTCTCTGGTGTTATTCTGCACACAGTGTGAATAGGTTCCTGTTTTCTATTGAGATAGTAGCCATCCTGTTTAACCATATCTCAAGGCTGCAAGTCTGCTGTTTAGAGGATTGTTCAAATTTAACCTTGTACACACGTGTCCCCTCCCTGCTTGAGTGAATACATCTAGCCGTTTCAAACTGAGAAATCAGAACACTTCTAGCAGCTGCTGGAGCAAGACGGAGTCCTTGCATGAGAGCTGCGTGTTCTCCCTCTGCAGCGGTGAATGTTATTTTGACTGGTTTTTTGACTCCAACATCAACTCAGAAGCAGACATCTTTTTCTCCAATCGCTCCGAACCTGTCTTGGTCTTTCAGGACCAACACTGACAAAAAATTAGAACAGTTCTTATATGTGAAGCCATATCTGTTCGTATTAATGTGGAGTTTGTCTGTATATTTCCTTAGTTGTTATCTAAATACATTCTTTGACTCAAAATATTGCTTGGTGTCTTTCAGTAAAGTTTTTATATTTTATTTTGTCCCATTTTATCAACATCAAGAGGTTTTGAGGGTCATCGTTTATCATTTGCTTATATTTTACATTTCCTTTAGAAATTCAAACATATTTTCTCCCAAAATTGTTGATTTTTGGACTACAGGACTACAACTGCTAAGACTACGACCGCAAATTTGTTCTGTCCAATCAAAATCATAAAGTGATAACGTAACTTCCGTAAGCTTCATGTTTAGCCAGTCAACTACTTTGACGTCAACGGCAGTCGAAGGACCCCGAGCCGATCCTGCACCCAAGCAGATCCTGTACCGACACCGGTGAAGAGCCGCAAAACAGAGCTCTGGTGGTGATATCCTACATACAAAGATCGGCAGAGTAAAAGCGGCTTCTTCTTGGCATGAAACATTTACCTCATGTTTCTTACTTTTACTTGGATCACCATGTTAAATCATAAATGTTATTTAGTTTTAAGCCCCGTTTGGAAACCAAGCTACGAACAGCGGTTGCATAACAAGACAACCATCCTCCATCACTCCAGCACGTGGATTAACTCCACAGCATAAACAGATTACACTGACAAATTAAACCACCACATAGTTTCCGTGCATACCGTAAATCCTCTAATACAGACCCGGGCCTGTATTTGACTCAAGCTCATCAAGCTCCAGGCCTTTATTGGAAGGAGGGCCAGTATTAGAGGCAGGCTTCTATTTCTATTTGAGCAAAATGAACTAATGGTTCGCTGGAGTTTTTGACAATTAAAAGTGCGCCCACATTTTCAAAGTTAAACACATTTCTTTTAACAACGGTAGTCCCTGCTTCAGCCCTCTCCCCCCTCCCCCTGCACAGCAGCCGCAAACTCACTGATGCACCTGCAGCCTCTCGGAGTTCCTGCTGCTCTAAACATTAAAATAATTATTTCATTTTCTGTTCCTCACTTCTGATGACCTTCAATGGTGTCTGTTTGTTGCAACAGCAGGTACAAAAACTAACTTGTTTTTATTTGACAATTTTTCTGTCCTGTCTGTTTATTATCTTCCTGCATCTCCTCTCAATCCTAAAGAAAAACTGCTGTCTGGGTTCATATATATTCACCTCATGAGTTACCTTTGAACTGCAGTTCTAAAAGATCTACCGACCGCAAAAACAGCGGAGCGCTTGCTGTTTGGCGGCTGTATCAGTGGTCAGTGCGTCGGAGGACAAGGTGATGCGCGCAGCGTCCCGCTCCACAGCATGCAGCGAAACACATCAGGCGCAAATAAAAGACAGAAAACATTAAAGGAAATGAACTGACATGAACGATCGCGTGTTAAATTAGTTTTTGAGGTGGCGACACCTGATTGTTACTGTGGCCGTGCTCAGGAGGCAGATCTACCGACCGCGAAAACAGCTGAGCGCTCCCTGCTGTGATCTGTGGGTCGGAGGACAAGTTGATGCGCCCCGCTCCACAGCAGCGATACACATCAGGCGCAAATAAAAGACAGAAAACATTAAAGGAAATGAACCGACATGAACGATCGCGTGTCAGTACCTACGGTCTGGCACTTGAGTTTTACCCCCCAAAAGAGAATGTGATCATACGATAATTCAATAGGGAGCGTGGTTTCACAGACGCGGAAGTGATAGCGTCGGTGCTCTAGGAAACCCCCGAGCGTTCGAGCGTCAACGAAGTGACATGGAAATGCCGGGCTTTCCAGAAGTAAGTAAGATAACTTACTATGAGCTGATAGTTCGTTGGATTGATCGGTAGGTTGGAAACTCTGATCGTGAATCTGAAGAAACGATGACTGAGTGGTGAGCTGGAAAGGCGACTTCCGTTTATAGCCGCGGTTTGTGACGTAGGTGTGACGTGAAGGGAATCCCCGCGAGGGGCATGCTGGGAGTCCCTACTTCGCGGATTTTCACCTATCGCGGCCAGGTCTGGAACGCATCTACCGCGATAAACGAGGGATTGCTGTAGTTCATACACCCCCTACTGCTGCTCCCCAGAGTGTTCTGCAGCATAATCAGCACGTTGTCTTTGAACTTGATAGTGTAATGACCTGGCTGGGGTTGTAAGCCAGGTGCATTCTGGGTATTGTGTTATATGTGTTTCCCATCGTTCTGCTAGTTCCTATGTGCTGATTTGCGTGTTGTGTGAGTGTTATGTAAGCCACAGGGAAGGTGATGTGTGTTCTGTGGAGCGGGTTGAATTAGCATGGTTAACTGACACCGTGACTCTGTGTGGTAGGAGCATGATAGAGGATCGTGTCTGTAGCGTTACAAAGCGTTGAAGAAAAGGCCTAAAAAAGGTCTGCGTGAACTTCTACTGCCTCCTGCTGGTTGATTTGGGGACTATAACCCTGCCGCTGGGACGCTCGTACTTGCTTGTTACCACATTCCATCCGGCCACAATAAGAGACCGGCTATTGTTTACCTCCGCTGACTCAGACACCGGCCATAATTGGAGACCCGGCCTTTAATTGAATACCGGCCTGTATTAGAGGATTTACGGTATGTGTGTCTTAAATGTGGAAGACAAGTGCGACAACTTTTAAACCCCTCCGTCATTTCACTGGAAAACAGCCCCCCCCCCCCCCCCGTTCCCAACTACTGTGAAGAAAAAAAAACTACTTTCCGAAAAATAAATATAAATCATTTATCTGTTATAATAGACTAGTAACATCGACATTAAACCATAAAACAAATATAACTGCATACAATACCTTCAGTTTTCTGCAATCAGGAACACACTGGTTGTGGAAAACTTGTTGATAGACCAACTTGCTGTCGAAAACAATACGTTGACTTTTAATTCCGGTAAGTTATGGGCGGAGCTTACAGTGAAACAAAACTTATATATATAATTTATATACTAAAATAATAAAAAACATATATACTTTCTAAAATAAAACAATTATAACAAATCTTGTTATAATTGTTTTATTGTCAAAAATATAACTACAGTTTACAGGGGTGGTTCTACACCACATTTTCCAAGGGGGCCACAGAAAGAACACTGCTTTTTACATGAAGGACCAGTATAAAAATACAAACAAAAATTGGCTACATTTAAATTTGTATATCTCTCCCCACAACACTCATTTTGTATGTGCACACCAGCTCATCAAATCAAATTCCTACTAATATCAAAATAATCCAACACTTCATACAAAGAAATTTCATTCTCTGGCCTTTTCATTTGTTCACTCTTTTTTGTATTTTTTAACCATATATTATTTATCAATAATATTTCAATCATTCTATTTATTCTCTACCCAGAGTCCCATGATTTGTGTACTAATGAGCCAGTAGCTCATCAGGTGGCAGAGTGTGTCCAGTGAACAAAAGGTTGCAGGTTCATTCCAGACTCCTATCAAATATTGTTGCTGTTGTGTTCTTGCGCTCCAAAAATAACTTTATGATACTCAACATGTACTCTGAGTAAATCCTGAGTAACCACAAACATCACTACAACAATACCCTCCGAAATAATGTTCCATAATATGTTCTAGTTTGAAAATGTGCTGTCTGACAACATCACTTCACCAATTGTTGTCAAGGTCAGCTTTATTTATACATTGACTACAGCAACTACCACCCAAATTGCTTCTGTAGATAAAGATCAACTTTGCTAATGTTTTCATCACTTATACGGTTAACGTTACCGTAAATAAAGAATTTGTGAGTCAAGGGGAAAAGCTCTGATGCTTCTGTGTCAGGACCTAGAACTTAGCCAGAACACACTTCAGCTTTAGACAGCAGGATCTGGAATCTTATCTCTTCATATATAGACAGTTCATTGTCACTTCCTAAATCAAAGGAGTGAATCAAACACACTTCCTGTACTATTTAGTTGGCTGAAATTTATACAGAGTGCTGAAAAAAAGAATATTTAACCCAAGGATGACTTTCATAACAACTTGTCTGACAGCTCTGTCTTCTTTCCCCATTGATATGACCAAAGATATCCTCAAATGATGTTGAAAAGAAGGATCCTCCTTGCAGTTGCTGATATCTAAAAGGACATAAACATAGATCAGAAAATAAAAGAACAATATCAGTTCATTTTGTATCTTGTTTTTCTGATTATTGAATATTATATGGAATATTGATCCAAAGTCATCATGCTTCACATACATTTTACACAGCATCAGCTGCAAACACACACAAAATGTTCCTTCAGTATCACAAAACTGATGATCTTGTGTAGGTGCACATGGCCAAAAAACCACTGGTTGTCCTTTTTTCTGTTCCTCCCCATCTCCCGTACAGCCTCATCTTCCTGCTCAACCTCAGGATGGACAGTCTCTCTCTCTCTAATCTCTCCACTTCCCCTTAAAGCAACTTCCCTTTCTTTGAGTTGAGGTGTAGCAACCACTGGATGGTTAAAACTAATAACGTTGGTTACGTATTGTTACCCCAGATTCTATGAGTCTAGTCGCAGCCCTTAAGCTAGCTGCTATTGGAAGGATGATCTCAGCATCAGCCAATCATGAAGAGATTAAATGTACGCCCACCAATGGTGGGCACCACTGTGGGTATATAAGTGGAGCGACTCCACTGTTTGCCTCCGATGGCTCTTAGTGCTAACAGAACCAGTGGGGCCATTTGCTTAAGGGCTGCGACTAGACTCATAGAATCTGGGGTTACAATACATAACCAACGCTCTATTTCATCTAGTCTTAGCCCTTAAGCTAGCTGCTATTGGAATAATGCGCAGCTGGATGGGTTTACGCCACACTGGTTAGCTCAACCAATGGACACACCCAACATGTCTCGTTTTAGCGAGGGTTGCTCAGCCTTAGCCCAGGGCTTAAAAGGCTAAACAGCCAGAGAGAAGAGTGGGGCCCCCACTAAAAAATATCATCCACAAGAGAATGAAATTCATTCAAGTAGGGCTGATGTGGTGCCATAATGCTTTCACTCAGTCTGCTGAGGTCCAAGCACTGAACGAGTGATGGATCCTGAAGACACATCCCGTAAATAATAATGAGTAAAGGAACAGGGTGAAGCCCATGAAGCAGCCTGACAAACGTCTTCCATCGACACACCACTGTGGAGCGCCATAGAAGAGGAAATCCCTCTGGCTGAGTGAGCCCTGAGTGTCTCAAGAGGATCCCGCCCTGATGATGTGTAAGCGAGTGAAATGGTGTCACACAGCCAGTGTGAAAGACGCTGGGTTGACAGCGCTTGCCCAAGGGAAGAATCTCTGTAGTGCACAAACAGGCTTTGTGAGCGGCGAATCTCTGAAGTGCATGACACATATCGTGCAAGCGCACGCACCGGGCAGAGAAAGTGGGAAGCCGCCTCCTCATCAGAATTATGGGGATGAGGAAAAAGTCCAGCCAATGAAATTGACCTGGATTTGAAGGAAGTATTAATGTTTTTGGGCACAAAGGCTGGGTTGGGGCATAAAACAGCAGACCCGCCATCTTCCCGGATCCTGAGGCATGCGGGAGCCACTGAGAGGGCGGTTAGGTCGCTCACTCTCTTGACTGATGCCAACGCCAACAGCAGCAAGGCAGTTTTGAGTGACAGGAATTTGAGTGAGACCTGGTCCAAGGGTTCAAATAGGGCTCCAGATAAGCAGCGCAGAACCACCGTTAGGTCCCACTGGGGAAATAGCGGGCGTGACATAGGTCTGTTCCTTCTGAAACCTTTTAGAAAACGTTTTGTGATGGAATGATTGAAAACAGATCTATCTCCAAAACCCTGGTGGCAGGATGAGATAGCTGCAGCATATGTTTTAATAGTGCTGAATGCGAGGCCTCTGTCCATCAGTATCTGCAGAAACAATGGGACATCCGCCAGCTGGCAGGAGAGCGCTTGAACATTCCGCTCTGTGCACCATTTCTGGAAAGCTGCCCATTTAGCAGCATAAGATGTGACGGTAGAAGGCGCCCGTGCACTCTGAATCGTGGCGACCACATCATGCGACCCAGAAGCCTCTAAGCATGACCGCTCAGCGGCCAGACCCACAGCTGTTGGCCTTTTTCCGGAGGATGTTTGATTATCCCATCCGCCTGGAGAAGGGCGTCCGCCCTCCACGGGGAGCCAGACACTATAGCGCTCGCAGGTCTGGAAACCATGACGCGGACAATCGTCTGGGAGCTACCAGAAATACAGAGAGCTATTCCGACCGAACTCTGTCCAGGAGACGGGGAATCAGTGGGACTGGCGGAAACACATACAGGAGCATCTGAGGCCAGGGCTGGTATGAGAAGGCGTCCGCTCCGAGTGGGGGGGTGGTCCCGGGGACTGAGGGAAAACCACAGGTGACACTGAGGGTTTTCGCGAGCCGCGAACAGATCCACAGAGGGTTCCCCGAACTTGATCCAGATCTGTGATATCAGTGCGGGATGCAGACGCCAGTCGGAGTCACGGGGTCCCCCTCTCAACAGGTTGTCTGCTGCCACATTCAGGACCTCCGGAATGTAGGTGGCTTTGATGGACAGCAGGTGGACATGTGCCCAACACAGTAAATCTGTGGCTACGCGCAACAGTGGGAGGGATCAAACTCCCCCTTGGCGATTTATGTAGGCTGCCGCCACCTGGTTGTCTGTGTGAACTTCGACATGACGGCCCTCGAGAAGGGCAGCGAAGTGTCTGATCACATTCCTCACTGTCATAAGCTCCAACACATTTATGTGCTCGTGCGTGTGGGAGGGCCAGCGATCTGCCACCGTATGGGACAAGCACGTGCCCCTCCCCCCATCCCAACAGTGACGCATCCGTAAACACAGATACGTGTGACATAGGACGTCCGATGGGAACCCCGTGTGAGAGGATGCAAGGATTGCCCCAGTGAGCGAGGTCCCCGCCCACTGAAGGGGGAACCCTCAACATACGTCTCTTCTGACGTATCGGGTGTACCCGGAGGCAGATTAACCAACCCTGTAGGCGTCTCGTGTGCAGTAAACCTAACGACACCACAGCGTGGGCTGCAGCCATCATGCCCAGAAGTTTCATGACTAACAGGGCTCTCACGATCTTGCGGGGTTGCACGCGGAAGATCACCGTGGTGAGATCTGCCGCTCACGCCGGAGACAAACGTGCTCTCCTTAGGGAGGCGTTCAGCTCCACCCCGAGAAACACAATCGACAGGGATGGAAGGATGGAGCTCTTTTCCCAGTTTATGGAAAACCCTAGGGTTGACAGATGCTCTATTAACTTCCTGGTTTGCTCTGACGCCTCGTCCTTGGACCGGGCGCATAGGAGCAGATTGTCCAAGTAAAGTAAAACCCTCATTCCCGCCGTGTGCAATGGCTGCAGTGCGGTCTCAGACATTTGGAGAAGGTGTGCGGGGCTAGTGAGTAGCCAAAAGGGAGATGATTGAACTGGTATTGAACTCCCTTGAATGAAAAGCGCAGGAACTTCCGATGTTTGGGAATTACTGGGATGTGGAAGTATGCGTCTTTCAGGTCTATTGACGTGAACCAGTCCCCGGAGCGTACGTATTCTAGGACTTGCCTCATTGTTAACATGCGGAAATGCAACAGCGACAGCGCCATGACATCCCGTCATACCCTACGTTGTGGGGGGAGCGGGATACATTGGGCCTGGCTGGAAGCTAGGGCCGGTGCGCAAAACGAGCGCACCCGTACAGCTGGCCGTGTAATATGACTGACTGCGGGAACATGCAGATGTGTCTCAGTGCTTGGTGTGGGGAACATGTGTGAGGATTCGGCAGAGGATTCTGCAGAGTACTGTAGGATTGTGCTCTCTAAGTGACGTTTTTTGGGTTTTATTTCAAAACCAAAATCATTCACAGAGTTAACATTACAGTCAGAAGCACACACATTTCCCCCAACGAGTCATTTTCGTGGTTGCTTTCGGCGAGGTTCCTGCGACTGCCAACACGGTGTCTGCTGACTCTTTCTGAACCGTTGGCCGCCAACTCTCTGGTCCCGCTGAGGTGGAGCCGAAGCGGGAGGCTGGCTCCGCGGGGCTGGCTGCGCAGCCGGGCGCCTGAAGTTTCCGCGCCGTTCATCCCATCCTCTGGAGGAATGGCCAGAGTGAGAGGCTGACCAAGGGTGGATCAGGTCTTGCACCGTGGCTGACAGTTCAGCTGTCTTCTGAGCCCTCTCAATGACGCTCCTAAGATAGGGACCAAACAGAACGTCAGAGGTGATGGGGCATTCCAGTATCTCCCTATGAAGGTGTTCAGGAATGGAGGGCAGGGCCTTGAGCCACAAGGCCCGCTGGATAAGGGTCTGCCAGGCAGCAATGCGAGCAGAACCGGTGAGCACAGCAGCGCACAGATTGAGAATGGCATCAGCAGTTTTAGTAATGATGGTTTTTGACTAATCAGGAGTGTCAAGCTCTTCCACCATTTTGGAAACGCCAGAGGCAAGAAGGGCGATGTTATTTCCTGCAGCGCCGGTCTGGAAGGCGTACTGGTGTGCGCGATCAGTGAGCCGCATCAGCAGCTGGTCGTGCTTAGAACCGGGAACTTTTCGCGGGCCAGCGAGGTGGTTCTTGGCGCCAAACAGCGAGGCCAAGTCCGGCTCCAGTGGAGGAACGGATGGCCAGCCTTGGTCAGAGAAGCTCTCGACCTTGGTAATGGGCACATATGTGGAAATTGGCGCCTTGAGCTTAGCAGGTTCGGAGAAGGCGGCGGACCAGCAGCTCAGGGCAGCGGGGACGTGCGGCCAGATGGGGTCTGGACAGCCCGTCTGTGTTGCCCCAAAAATTCCCGCCAAATCATCTGCTTCAGGCAAAGCCAGTTCTGGCACGGCTAGCCCCTTGCAGACCGCAGCCGCGGAGATGATGGCAGGCAGTTCCTGGAGCAGTGCTCTAACTGCTGGCAGGGAGGAGCGAGAAGTCAGGGGAGCGGAAGAACCTGCTGAGCGAGGCTCGTCGACCTCTGTGTTGTCCAGGAGGGAAGAAGGACTATGGTAGTCAGCCTCGTCGAATTCCTCACTGTCGATGACAGCGTCCGGTTGGTAGGAGCCAGCTGGCTCCTGGCCGACGTTGAAGAACTGTAAGGCCTTGTCCAGGGAGTATGTGTCAGCCATCGGAAATTCCTCGTCGGCGGCGGGGGTGAAGTACTCGACCCGGCAGATCTTTTCAGCCACGGGCAGAGCGGCACAAAACGGGCACGAGGCCTGGGGGGGTCAAGGCCAGGCCAGTGTGATGAGCCCCGAGACAGACCTCGCACTAAGAGTGCAGGTCGCCGCTGGAGATGGAGCCCGTCTGGCAGGCCGGGCAAGTCCTGGCGTCGCTGGACATGGTAGGTGAGTAGAATCTTCTTGGATAATTGCTCTTTAAAGGAAGCTCTTAAGCTTGGCTTGAAGAGATAATGGAGGCGAACAGTGGAGTTGCTCAACTTATACAGGGTATATACAGCAATCCTTAAGTAAAATTTACTACTTTTTAATACTTTTTTTTACTACCTTCAGAATTTTTTTAAAAACATCACAACACTAAATTAAAAAGGGTTAATCAGCGACCTATTTACACATATTTTAACATATATAACATACAAAAAGAATAGACTTAGAGACTCACTGATGTTGACAACATATTGCACATATTTATTTTACTTAGAAAATAAGCCAGACACTTCTGTTCAGCGGTTCAGACAGTTGACCACGAGGCCTGAAATGATGCACAACGACCACTGAATATGACGTCATCATTATGTGACCGGATATGCTAAAGTAGGGCTGCTCGATTATGGCGAAAACAATAATCACGATTATTGTGACTGAAATTGAGATCACGATTATTTAGGACAATTTTTCAATTTATCTTGATTTTATTTGTTTTTATTCAGTCATAAAATTGCTCAGGGCACAATCAGGGCAAAAATAAACAAGAAAAAAGATGATCACTAAATTAACTCCTGATTCCCAGTATAAAAAGACCAATATACTTATAGCAAATGACCCAAGGGCTATGGACCTTGGTTTCACTCATTTAAGTCTAACCAGTACAGACCCAAATACCAATATCTTGCAAATACTGACAGCAAGAATTATACAGTGGCATTTATAACAAATACATGCAAATTGATGTTCACTAAATTTTGCATAACATTTATTTAGTCATGTCAAGGTGCTGTAGGAGAGTGCTCAAGCACCATGTCCTCAGAGAGATTAATTATTTATCAGTGTGAGGAACTTATTTCTACCTTATTTATAAACTATTTATTTACAAGTCCATCAGTTAATGTAATAAATGTCCCAACCACAGCTGCACCCCCCACCCCCCAACCCGGTCTCACAGCAATCAGGGGCAAGCTGCACATGTGTTTAGCATGCTGCACGCGCACATTTAGCCGTTTTTATCGGCGCAGGAGTCCGCAGGTACGGTGTGTGTGTCACTCACTCTGGTTACTCCAACATAGAGCCGGCTCTGAGAGCCGTTTCTTTAGCGACTGACACATCACTACATCATTCCCTTTCCTAATGTCCTGAAGAACGGTCCGGAGCGCAGGCGGAGTGTTTAGCTAACCTGCAGGAAACGTCGACGACAGTTATCCAGAAAGTAGCTAAGGGTTACCAGAGATGTTTGAGGTGTTCGCTAGGTACTTTTAAGATTTAAAAAGTCAAGAAGGGGGTCTAAAAAGCTGCTAGAAATGGCGTCAAAGTCGCCAAGTTGGCAACACTGTGAGGAGCGCTTCATTTGCAACTCAGGGCAGCACAAGTGGGAGGAGCAAATAATCGGCTTGTTTTATTTTTATAATCGTTCAAAACATTTCATTCGGAATATATTTCTATGTCGATGTTCAGAATACGACATCTGATAGTCTGAAAAAATAATAGCTAATTTGGAAAAAAT
The DNA here is from genome assembly GCF_043380555.1 of Nothobranchius furzeri. Classification (NCBI taxonomy): domain Eukaryota; kingdom Metazoa; phylum Chordata; class Actinopteri; order Cyprinodontiformes; family Nothobranchiidae; genus Nothobranchius; species Nothobranchius furzeri. Next base: position 43,585,488 of record NC_091754.1, read on the forward strand.
AATACCTCTGAGACCAAATTTAACACTTTTAATGGCCTTAAATTTGACTATTTTTATTTATCACTTTTTAATACTTTTTAAAACCCCGCGGACACCCTGTTATATTTCCACAGGGGTGCCCACCATTGGTGGGCGTACATTTAAGCTCTTCATGATTGGCTGATGCTGACATCATCCTTCCAATAGCAGCTAGCTTAAGGGCTAAGACTAGATGAAATAGAACTTCTGTAGACAAGGTCACAACTCTACCAAACTTTCTTGACATCATCACACTTCAACACTGAGCACATTCATGCTACAGAATGTGGATGGGGAAGAAAAATAGATGATGCGAGGCACTCTGAAAAATGCTTTTATTACAAGCAAGAAAAAAAAAAGGAAAACCTGAAGCGTTTCGGTCACACGGAACCTTTTTCAGGGTTTAAACAGAAAGAAAAACCAGATGATCCTAAATAGTAGGCCTCTGATCATGTAACAAATAATTAGGGAGATGGCAGCATTAACAAATAAAGATATAGAAAGACCAGACAGCTCCAAATTTACAAATGTTAACATAGGTTTAACAGACTCCTGAGACACACGTTGATCCCCATGACTTATGTTTGGTCTGATTTGAACCTATCTACACATAAATGATCTTCGTCTATCTATAAACATCTTAATGGAATAGAATTATATCTTCAAACATGGCGCTCTGATTTTTTAAACAGGTGTATCTCAGTGATTCATATTGAAATTTTCACACAATGTGCTGGGCTTACTAGTCGATCAGTTTCCTTATTTGTATTATATTTACCATTTAAAATAGCATTTTCTGTTTTTATTGCATTCAACTATTAACCTATAATTGTTTTTAAAGAAGATTGATTCCTTTCATTTGATTTGACATTTTACTTGAAGCATCTCAAGTTTTGGAAATATCACCTACTGGCCAAACACCAAAAGTGCTCCTAAGGGTCAGCAGAGCAATGCTTAATGTTATCTGGATTAACTGACACTGAACTAAATCTAAAATTAATAAAAATGAAAAAGTAAGACAGCACAAGAAGCTACTGGGGCTTCAGTGTTGCCCAGTCATGAGCTTGAAACATTAGGGAAGCATTCAACCAGAATAAAATAAAATGAACATAAACCTTTTATTATTCCACAAATGTTAAATTCAAGTGTTACGCAGCTTGTATACTGAAAGAAATATAGGACACAAAATAACTCAGTGTACTTAGGCAATCAACATTTATATGTACAAAACATGTAACACTATCGACTGCACTGTGGCTCACACACACACCTTCTGCTTTCAATGACAGCTGCATTTCTCTCAAGACAGGGGAGTTGGCATGCTCCTCATCAGAATTGTGCTGTCCCAAGCTTCTCACATCTGCTTGGTCTCTCCTGAAGCACCGTCTCACATGGCTCCTCCCCTTTAGCACACCGCCATAAACGTGTAAAGAAATATGTACCCAGGTGTGTGTGAATTATGTTAATGAAATATACACTACAACCAAAATGTAAATGAGTAACAATTCAACAGATAATGTCAGTTACACAGATTATGCATAAATGACAATACTAAACTGTTACAGACTCTGACACTGTGGATGTGGGAGTCTGCTGCTCAGAGCTTGTACAGTCTCATGCAGGGGGTGGTGGTGTTATACGAAATATCTGTCAATACATTAGTGTGATGTTCAAATACCTGACAAGACAGTAGCCATGTACTCACAACATAGTAGGTAAAGGTTCGTAGTGTTTGTATGTCCAATATTTTCATCAATCAGCAACTGAAGCGCTGCTAGCTGCTGTTCTTTCAGTGGACTTTCTAATTCTGGAATCACAATCACAACGAACGCATCTTCTCCATATTCAGCTGTCACATCCCAGTCGATGTCCGGCTCTTCAATATCCTGGTAATTGTCTTCGTCTTCGTCTTCGTCTTCCTCCGCTTATCCGGGTCCGGGTCGCGGGGGCAGCATCCCAATTAGGGAGCTCCAGGCCGTCCTCTCCCCGGCCTTGTCCACCAGCTCCTCCGGCAGGACCCCAAGGCGTTCCCGTACCAGATTGGAGATGTAACCTCTCCAACGTGTCCTGGGTCGACCCGGGGGCCTTCTGCCAGCAGGACATGCCCGAAACACCTCCCCGGGGAGGTGTCCAGGAGGCATCCTGACCAGATGCCCAAACCACCTCAACTGGCTCCTTTCGATCCGGAGGAGCAGCGGTTCTACTCAGAGTCCCTCCCGAATGTCCGAGCTCCTCACCCTATCTCTAAGGCTGAGCCCGGCCACCCTACGGAGGAAACTCATTTCGGCCGCTTGTATCCGCGATCTCGTTCTTTCAGTCATTACCCAAAGCTCATGACCATAGGTGAGGATTGGGACGTAGATCGACCGGTAAATCGAGAGCCTGGCTTTCTGGCTCAGCTCCCTCTTCACCATGACAGATCGGCTCAGCGTCCGCATCACTGCAGACGCCGAACCAATCCGCCTGTCGATCTCCCGATCCCTCCTACCCTCACTCGTGAACAAGACCCCGAGATACTTAAACTCCTCCACTTGAGGTAGGACCTCTCCCCCGACCCGGAGGTGGCAAGCCACCCTTTTCCGGTCGAGAACCATGGTCTCAGATTTGGAGGTGCTGATCCTCATCCCAGCCGCTTCACATTCGGCCGCGAACCTACCCAGCAAGAGCTGAAGGTCAGAGCTGGATGAAGCTAGGAGGACCACATCATCCGCAAAAAGCAGAGACGAGATTCTCCTGCCACCAAACTCGACACACTCCACACCACGGCTGCGTCTAGAAATTCTGTCCATAAAAGTGATGAACAGAACCGGTGACAAAGGGCAGCCCTGGCGGAGTCCAACCCTCACTGGGAACAGGTCCGACTTACTACCGGCTATGCGGACCAAACTCACGCTCCTCTGGTAAAGGGACTGAATGGCCCTTAACAGAAAGCCACCCACCCCATACTCCTGGAGCGTCCCCCACAGGGTGCCCCTGGGGACACGGTCATAAGCCTTCTCCAAATCCACAAAGCACATGCGGATTGGTTGGGCAAACTCCCATGCCCCCTCCATCACCCTTGCAAGGGTATAGAGCTGGTCCACAGTTCCACGGCCAGGACGAAAACCACATTGCTCCTCCTCTATCTGAGATTCAACTATCGATCGGACCCTCCTCTCCAGTACCTTGGCGTAGACCTTTCCAGGGAGACTGAGGAGTGTGATCCCCCTATAGTTGGAACACACCCTCAGGTCACCCTTCTTAAAGATGGGGACCACCACCCCGGTCTGCCACTCCCTAGGAACTGCCCCTGATGACCACGCAATGTTGTAGAGACGTGTCAACCATGACAGCCCTACAACATCCATAGCCTTGAGATACCCAGGACGAACCTCATCCGCCCCCGGGGCTCCGCCGCTGTGTAGTTGTTTGACTACCTCAGCAACTTCTGCCCCCGAGATCGGACAGTCCATCCCCAGGCCTCCCAGCTCTGGTTCCTCCTCGGAATGCGCATTGGTGGGATTGAGGAGCTCCTCAAAGTATTCCTTCCACCATCCGACTATAGCCTCAGTTGACGTCAGCAGCTCCCCATGCCCACTGTAAACAGTGTGAGCGAGTTGCTGCCTTCCTCTCCTGAGGCGCCGGACAGTTTGGCAGAACCTCTTTGGAGCCGATCGATAGTCTTTCTCCATGGCCTCACCAAACTCCTCCCACGCCCGAGATTTTGCCTCGGCAACTGCCACTGCTGCACCCCGCTTGGCTATCCGGTACCTGTCTGCTGACAGGTACTGGTAATTGGACCAAACAAATTTAAACATCACAACTGTTTATCATTCCCTTCTTGCATCACAGTAATTAGTCAATTTTGAGTTGTTTAAACCTTATGCGTGTTACTAAACTTATCAAGATATTTAACCAGTTGATCAATTTAAGGAAATGAGCTTTAACATTAATTCCAAATACTTTAATTTGCTTCACATTTGATGCTGTTCACTTCACCATTTAAGACTAATCAGGACACATTCCTTTTTATTTTGAATGAATTAAAAAGAAACTCACCTCAAGTTTCTCTGGCTGCTGGGTCCGACGAAGCATCATTCCTGTGTACCATAGCTGCTCAGGAGTTTGGTTTCCTTCTGTTCTGAGAGGATGGTTGTTCCAGCCTTGAACAAAAGCTTGTAGGTCTGCCTTCAACTTAGGAAGAAGCGTCATGTGAACAGCAAAAGATCTTCTGTAAAAGAATTACAAATTGATTGCTGCAACATTGTCACACAGGCTACATGTACCTCCACACCTGTGATCAGGGATGCTCTGCAGTGGGTACACAAGCTGGGCTGCTTGTTCGCTCAGTCTGGCAAATGCAAAACTGTATCCAAAGACACATACATATAAAAAAAAGGCTCCTTCACTTCCATCAAGCCTCTGTGTGCCACCAGATAGACTGTGAGCACACCAGCAATCAGAGCACTCCTGACTCAATGAGTCCATCTTGGCTGGAAGAGATGGCATCTACAAATCTCACTGACAGTACTGCTTCTAAAGTTAACGGCCTATTTGACAGACTGGAAAAGGGCAACACCATTCTTGGCCTTCTCCTGGGACAAGAGATCCTCATGATGTTGGACGACCTGAACTTGAGTCCGCAGGCAAGAGGAAAAACCATCAGTGGAATACCGAAAGCTGTTGAATACACCAGACAGGGCTTTCTCTCTTTGACGATTAATGGTAGTTTCATGGACATCTATGGTAAAGCTGTGAAACTTGTTGCAGACTTGGAACTCCAGGCAGTACACCCACCTCATGTCTGAATGCCATCCAGAAAATATGGTGGTCCACCAAACATCATGCTCCTGCAACACCAGAGGAGTATTTCCGGGTCCATTTTTTCAGTGTCATTGACACGGTGATCACCCAGCTACATGATCGCTTTGACCAGCCGAGCCTGGAAGATCTGAACAAGCTGGAGGAGCTGCTGCTTACTGGAAATACCAATGATATGGTGACCCTGTACCCAGAACTGGACCTGCAAAAAATGCTAATTCAGTTGGCAATGTTTAAAGCAAATCATACCTACACTTCCTGCAAAGAGGCTGCCCAAATTCTTAGAGGGATGCAACCAGAGGTCAGAGGGCTCTTCTCACAAGTTGAGACTCTGGTGAGACTGCTAATTGTGGCCCCAGTGTCATCCTGTGAGGCTGAAAGGAGTTTCAGTGCTCAGACCTGGCTGAGGTCAACAATGACACAGCTGAGGCTCAACATCACTGCAGTCTGCCACGTCCACAGGGGTAGACTGAAGAGGCTAGACAAAAGAGAAATAGCCACACCGATTGGTACATCTGAGAGACGGGTGTACATCTTTGGCCACTGTTAACTCTCCACCTGATTGGAAAAATACATAAAACACACACAATCAACTTGTTTACTGTCTCAAACACACTTAAACAGCATTAGTTATTAAGATTACAGTTCTGACATCAAGTTCAATATGCATTTAATTTTGGTTCAGCAATTGTTTTTTTAGCTACATTTAATTTAACCGTTCTGTGCAATCTGTGTGTGCATGCAAACCTAATGGTTATTTCCCTTTTCATTTTTGTTCTGTTAAAAAACAGTTAACTGATCCATCTTTGACTAAAAAATCCTTCATATTAGTTTAAGCTTCAAAAGACTCATCAAGGTATCCAAATAAAATAAAGGGAGAGCGGCTAATGTAACGGATCACCTTCTGACCTGTTCAGTAGATGTGGTCTGGACAATTTGTGTCATCACTCTTGTGCTCCACATTCACCAAAAAGCAGATTATGGCACCAGATTATTCTTCAACATGCTTTAATTGGCAGCAATCTGATCCAACTAAACACTCACAATTTCCTTCAATGTGGGTTATCCAACCTCACACAGGGGTCTCCACCAACTTACATGTTACTGTGCTGCGTGATTGTATAGTGGTTATTATTATTACTATAGTGTTATATTCCGGCATCAGAAGAAGCGTCCAACGTGTTTTTACGCTTTCTCCGAGACATGTCACGTTGCTAAGTTGTTAGCGCCGTGCGCTAACACGCCAATAGTGCAACGTAGCCTGCTGGAGGATTTAAGGGTTCAGATGAAAACACCCGACCTCTCAGGCTGCTCACACATCGATCTTAAGTTGTCGCTGTTGCGCTCACGCCGTAATACAGTATTAGATGCGGTTAAAGTCAGACATGAAAAAATAAATACATTTTACATGAATAAGTGATGATTAGCCTGGTGGGGGAGGAAAATCTGGCCTAATAAGCACTGAAGGAAACCCTGTCAAGATCGTCAACACTCATTTATCTTAATGCTATTGAAACATGTAAACCAAAAAGCATTATATCCACTGCTACCTTTCTAATTTTAAACTCAGTAACTTATGCTGTAACTGCACCTTGCCCTGCCTGCTCCTCCTTACTGCCCGCCGGCTGTGATCACAAGCAACAACATAGTAGTTCCCGCTGCTTCTTCAGGAAACGGCGCCAAAAAACAAAACAAAATACTTGGGATCTTGTAGGCATGGCGGTGGGATTTCAGCCGTGGCGGGCGGCCACGGCTACGCCTATGTAAGGGAAACCCTAAGCTTAGTAGAGGCTTGGGCGGCCGTCCCTCGTCCTCTGGTGGGTTCAAGAACAGAACTTCAGCTGCTGAGATTTGGTTTTAACAAAACCTCAGAACACACCCTCACAGCGTCAGAAAGCTTTTGTCATGAAGCAAAGACATGTGAGGTGGTTAACTTTACCCTGGATTCAGCCCTCTGCATGAGGTGTACACGTGCAAATGACCTTCTGGTTTACTGATCACACATTACTGATTACCATAAATAATAGTTATTATTAACCCAAAGCATAATACGTCATTTCAGTAATTAAATACATTATACTGAACCACGATGATTATTATAAGATGATTGTAATAAACAGTAGAAAAAGTTTATTAAATTATTTTAAAATTATTATTTTAAAATCTTGAAGTGCCCTTTATCTTGGGACGGAACAGCAGACAAATAAAGATGGTGTTTAGCAGACATTACGGCTCCTGATGGGTAATCTGTGGAACAAAAGTTACAGCTTGACCCAGCTGGGAAAGTTTGACATTTGGGTCACAAATGAGGCCATTCATGACGCTACATACGTATTCATGCAAAGTTGTCCAACTTTAAAATTTTATGTAACCCTAACTGACTCCGGTTTGAACTGTGTGCTTATTTTGTGTCTATGATGAAGCCATGGAGACTTAATAAAGAAGTCACCTTGTGAGCAGTGAATCCTTAATTTTTGTCAGTCATACAGAAATACTTAATTTCAAGAGGAAAGACAGCTGAAAATGTAATTATGTAAAGCTTTGACACAACATGGAAATTAAATTAGATATCCAAATTTGAATTTTATCAAATACAATTTCAGAATAAACACATTTTAAGGGAGTAAAAGGGAAAAGGAGATCAACAGCTTTCAGCATGTGCATTTCCTGCTTTTTCCAGCAGTGATATTGCTAATTCTGTTGAAGGAAATTCACTATTTAATGAGAGACAACTGATGAAAATGATATGTAAATAAGTAAGAATGCATGTAGACCTACATAATTGAGCAAAACTGAAACACTAATATAAAGTATATATATTATATTGTTTTTCTCCCTTCGAATCTGGGAGGGTGGAACCCCAGCTCCAGCTATGGACGAGCCCTTAGGGGGCCCAACTTGATATTTTTTCATGGGGCCCAAAATCTCTGGCAGCCCCCCTGCACAGGAGTAGGTCATGGAGGCAGGCAGAGTTCTTGGCAAGGGTCAGGCGTGAAACGAGGTCGGTAGGCAATGATCAGGCAGGATGAAAAGGCTGGAAGATCTATTAACATGAGCGTTCAATAATCTGGCAGAGTGCTGGTGGTTGACTGAGGAATATATAGCTGGTGAGGCAGGTGTGTGGCATGAGCTTGATGAGGGGACCAGGTGTGATAGGCAGATGAGGTGGATGGTGGTAGCATAGAGGTCAAGACATGGCAGGATCATGACAGTAACGGAGTTACTATTTTTCACAAAATGATCAGTAACTATAACTAATTACTTTTTTAAAAGTAATGTTCCCAACACTGGTTATAACATATGCACACTGAAGCTATCAGCGCAGTCGCATCACTAACGTCAAACCACCAGTTCAGATCAGTGAATCTCTCCATCCCTAGTTGACACCAGGTGATGTTGTCCAGAGTGACTGCACTGCCCCATCCCCCCACCCCTCCAGTTATCAGTGCATGCAGCCACACTAAGCAGCACCGGTCATCTCCGTCTGGACGGGTGGGGTGGGGGGTGGGGGGTGGGGGGGTTGGTCATTGGGTTTAGAGAGCACAGTGACTCCTGGAACGATGGCTAAAAGAATGAGTTGTTGTTTACATCTTACTTATGAACCATAAAATGTGAGATTCCATAGACGTATGAAATCTCAATCTGATGGATCCTTGACTATTTTAACCAGAAGATCGGAACTTTTTATTGCAGGGATTAAGCGACACTTTGTATTAACTCCAAGGAAAGAGAGAGAGTCAGGTTTAAAATAGTTAAGAAATTTATTTCTACACAATTTAAACAAGACTAACTTTAACACTCTGTGTACTGATGGACCTAAGGTGGAGTGAGACGTGATATGATGGTGTGTGTGGAATGTTATTATCAGAATCAGCGAAACCGGTGAAGCATTTAGTTCTGAGTGGGCATGAATTTTTCGCTCTAAACTTTAGTAGGAGATTTATAACACACATGAAACGCCATCTGTTGGTCTACGTACCCCAGGGGAAGCCTCCGTTAGATCCAGAATGTCGAGGTCCTCTTGGAATCTCCTTGGTACCGAAGCCGGTAGAAAAGCAGCGGTGCTGACCAAACTAGTCTTGGAATGCTTCCAGGTCACGACAGGTTCATTGGCGCCAGCGAGACCCTGAAGGGGTCGTGAGGTTCAGCTTTTATTCTGAAGGAACCGTTGCAGTCAGGTGTAACTTGCAACAGATTTTATCCAGCTTGTCGAGGTTCTTTTTGGCTGAAGAGGAAGTCCGGATGGCCTGTCCGAGACTCCTCTAGAACGCCTGAACTACAGAAAAGGTGGCGTGGAATAGTTTTTATGATTGTCATATTTTGGTTTACTGGCGAATCAGAATTTGACATGCAAAAGAGGGATTATACAAACACCACACAAAACCACAACTCGCGTCAGAAACAAAGGTTCTGAATGGGTCAGACAAAAGGAAATGTGTCGTGCGACTTTTAACATTGTGTCCTTAGTGTCTAGTACAAATGTCCAATATTATAATAACTTGTAAAATACTACTGATCACAGGATTATAATATCAAGTAATAAACATTGTCATTTCACAGACTGAACACTGGGCTCACATAATTATTGGTAATTAACAAAATTGTTGAATATGTATTTATCAAAATAGTTCTTGTTGTCACTGACAGAGGTTCAGATGAGCAGAGTACATGAAAGACCTTGGCCACTATCTCAGATTAGCCTGTCAGAGACTTTATTTCTCTGCTCGAGCAGACGCAGCAGATCGTGACCTTTAGGTCATAAACAGGACATTCATGACACTACACATTTTTTTTATCATTCAAACTAACAAGTACAGCAACGGTGTAGCTAGTATCATCTACTTCTTAGTTGAATTAGCAGACTCCATGCTTCCAGGGTGCACTGTTGCCCTCTGCTTGTTCTTTCAGGTTACAGTCCTAGTGCAAACACGTACAGTAGAGCTCGTAAGTCCCTTAACAGCTACTGTATTTTCACATGATGGTTGACCATGGAGCGTCAACCACAGTTTATGTATTTAAAAATGTCAAATTTAAAGCTGAGAGGAATATTTAGAATTGATGTTGGTGAGAAATGTTAATGAAAAAGAACTAGGATTTGATAGTAAACGGGTGAAAATATTACACACTGGGGCTTTAGACTAACTCACATTAATTAACTTTCTCAAATGTTACAAATCTTGGCACTTCACACATTTTTGATTTCATTGATAAGCTCATAAAAATGAGATAGGGAGTCTTTTGATAGGCTTGTTTCTGAATCTTCTAAATACTTTGCTTTACAAACCTCTAGAATTCTAATTGCTAGTGAAAATAGCAGTGTGCATGCACACACATGCTTGAGCACAGAAGAGCCTTTGCCATCACATGCATTCTTTTTCATACTACAGAAACTCAACCAAATAAACTAAAACAATATAAATGTAAAAACCTTTAAATCTGTCATTTTTTAATCATCAACTCCAAAACTAAAGTTAGTTCTTTTTGGTCTTTGATTGAATCTTCACTTTGCAGTTCAGAGGTGGACATCTCTCTCGTTGTCTTCATTACAGAAACACTGAGCAGAAGGGAGACTATTTTGGATGTTTTTTGGCACCAGCATGCATCAACTAGTCTTCTAAGTGTGAATGTTCACATGCACCCACTCCATCTGGCAGTACACAGCACAGCAGACTGTCCCTGTCACTGCCCCGTCTCTCTCTCTTTCAACATGCTGCAACGCAAAGACATGCAGAGGGCAAACGTTTGCTTCTTACCCAGGACCACCCACTACCCACCCCAGTCTCAGCACTGCCCTCTGTACTTTGGGCCCTTGGGGCTCTTTGATAGTCTCACAGGTGACATATGGGAGTCTGATTAGCATATGGCTGTGGGTTACAGTGTTCCAGAGCCCACAGCAGGACATGGTGGCAAAGGGAGGACTATAATTGATTCAGAATACTTTCTCCCTAAACACCGACAGGTAAAAAAGCTAAAAGAAAATCATACTGGCATATTTATGATGCATGGATTTGACTTTCTGCTGCTTCCATTTCTATATTTATTACATTTATCATGTATTCCTTGGAGCATGAGTGGTGAAAGCTACGTGGGTGAATACTAAAGGCTAAAAATGGGCAGGTGAGACAAACTAAATGAGTAAAAGTTGCAAGACATGGGAGGAGAGGAGTGTTGAAGTTACCGTGGGTGTTTTACCTGGTGATGGGGGCAGTGTAATCATTGCAACAAGTGTTGTTTTTGTGTTTTGTAGTGTTGTAACAGCTTGTTACAAATCTTTTCACTTTGCAGTTCAGAAGTGGATGTCATGGAGGGGTAGGGATGGGTACCCAATTCGGTACTTTTTAAGGTACCGACCGAATTCCACAGTACCGACCGAGCACCGATTCACGTCATTTCAAACGGTGCCTCGTTTCGGTACCCGTCCTTTATAACGAGAACTTGCCAAGACAGCTGCGCATGCGCAAGAGCGTTATGTCGTCGGTCCCTGCAAGCCAGTTGTAAACAGAGCAGCATGGTAGAAAGAACGCATGCTAAAGCTTGGGTCCTCTTCACTAAATGTGATGGGTAACTGGGTGATGATGAAACCAGCGACAACGATCTAAGTGAGACATCCTCATTTTAATCTGCTCCGGTAGGTAAATAAAATGTTTAAGATAACGTTACCTTGATATGTTAGCTTCCGTTTCGCTAATGGTGCGTTCGCTTTCTCCTTGGAACTCCGAATTTCCGACTAGAAGAACATAAACGTGCTCTAAAAATTGGCTTCACTTTACTAAATGCGACGGGTGATTGGGTGAAGATGAAACAAGGGACAACGATCTAAGTGTGAGGCATCATCGTTTTAATCTGCTCCAGCAGTTAAATAAACTGTTAAAGATAACGTTAGCTTGATATGTTAGCTTCCATTTCCACCGTTGTTATTAGTTAATGGTGCGTTCGCTTTCTCCTCGGAAATTCTAACTTCCCAGTAGGAAAAATCAAATGAAAAAGGACGGCAACAGGAATGAAGATACACAGTAAATTTAGTTCACAGTAAAGATGTTTGCTTCAGTTTAATTATCAGCTTATAAAACTACAAGGACGATGTTAAAATACAAACAGTTGAATGATATTTATCGTGATATTTATCAAATATTGTGATATATTGAGAAAAATATATATTATAAAAGAGAATTAAAATGATAAACACTCTAAAGTATCAAAAATTGGTACTGTTAAGTACTGGTATCGATTCCTAGGTACCGGGAATTAGTACCGAATCGATTCAAATGTCAAAGGTACCCATCCCTATGGAGGGGGCCATCGGCTTGAACACTGCTGCTAACCATTTAAACATTCTCCCTCTTCTGATAACATTTTACTTTCTTTGACACGGAATGTGCTACTACTAGTTTACCCGTTTAATTATAGATTCACTAGTAGAAATACAATAAAGTTTATCTCGTTTCTTAAAGCAGCTGAGGGCATTGTTGATCACTTTCAGCTGTATTGGTGTTCATGGACTTAATCACAGGTGCACGAAAGTGGCAACAATTACAAAACCCTCAAAACGGGACTGGTTTAACATTTAGAGGTCATTTCAAGTTTCTCCCTCTTGATCTTTTTTGGCTGGTTTTCCACTCGTGCTAGTTTTGGCTCTCTACTGGCAGTATGAGACGATTCCTTAACCCTCCAGAAGTTGCACAGGTTGTCCAACTTGTCCAGGATGGCGCCTCCACACGTGCTGCAGCAAGAAGGTTTAATGTGTCTCCCAGCACAATCTCCAGAACAAGGAGGAGATTTCAGGAGACTGGCGGTTATTCTCGGAGAGCTGGACAGGGCCGTAGAAGGTCCACAACCCATCAGCAGGACTGATACCTGCTCCTTTGTGTAAGGCGGAACAGGCTGAGCACTGCTCGTGCCCTACAGCATGACCTCCAGAGGGCCACTGGTGTGAATGTCTCTATCCAGACAATCAGGAACAGACTTCATGAAGATGGCCTGATGGCCCGACGTCCTGTAGTGAGCCCTGTGCTCACTGCCCAGCACCATAGAGCTCAACTGGCATTTGCTCAAGAACACCAGAATTGGCAAGTCCGCCACTGGTGCACTGTACTTTTTACAGACGAGAGCAGGTTCACCCTGAGCACCTGTGATAGGCGTAAAAGAGTCTGGAGAAGACGAGGAGAATTTTATGCTGCCTGCAACGTCGTTCAACATGACAGGTTTGGTGGTGGGTTAGTGATGGTCTGGGGAGGCATATCCATGGAGGGACGCACACATACTGCCTATGAAATGGTGCTCTGACTGCCATACGGTATCGAGATGAAATCCTTGAACCCAGACCCTACGCTGATGCAGTAGGTCCTGGTTTTCTCCTAATGCACGACAATGCCCGGCCTCGTGTGGCAAGAGTATGCAGGCAGTACCTGGAGGATGAAGGAATTGAAACAATTGAATGGCCTTCACGATCCCCTGACTTAAACCCAATAGAACATCTGTGGGACATTATGTTTTGGTCCATTAGGCGGCGCCAGGTTGCTCCTCAGACTGTACAAGAGCTCAGGGATGCCCTCACACAGATCTGGGAGGAAATGCCACAAGACACCATCTGTTGTCTCATTAGGAGCATGCCCCGACTTTGTCAAGCATGCACACAAGCTCATGGGGGCCACACAAGATACTGAAAAGCAATTTGAGTTGCAGAAATTAAGTTTTTGAAATAATGGACTAGCCTGCCACATCTTCATTCCACTCCGATTTTAGGGTGTCTACACAATTGAGCCCTCTGTAGGCTGATAACTTATTTCCATTAAAAGACTTGGCATCCTTTTGTTCCTAAGACATTGCCCTGTCATTATTTGTATATATATTCAACTTCATATTGAGATCTGATGTATCTAATGTGTTTCTTTAAAGTGTTCCTTTAATTTTTGTGAGCAGTGTAGTTTAAACGTGTTTTATGTTACCTAGCTGCAAACCCAAACCACTCTGCTACTGTTCGCTACTGCGTGTTTGGCAAAATATAATAACAAAAACAGATAAATTCATGTTAAAAAAAATGTTTTTGCCAATCGGGCTGTGAAATAGTTACACATTTTTATGTAAGTGGTCTTGAAAAGG